>NC_045771.1:57454173-57754776 GCF_008692025.1 Phocoena sinus
TGTTCTATTATTGGACCTTCCTTAAGAAAAAACAGTGAGATATTTTAGTATTTAGAATTATTATGCAGAAATGTAAATGGATAAATTGTACATGGAACTGGTAAGTGAATTTATTGCAAACTTGCTTAAAATGGCAGGAAACAAACACAAATGTCCACTTACGTGACTTTCTCAAGCCAGTCTTCTGTAAAGGTATTTTTATTTTAACCCTCTTATTGACATTTAACTCTTGGCGTCTAGTCGTGAGGAGTCTTAAGTAATTTGATGGTTCTATTTAATTCCTCTCCATGTTACTACTCCTAACTATTTTTCCCAGTATAGGTCCTAAACCAAATATCCTAAAAAGGCTGTTTTCAACCTTTAATTGGTGGATCAGAAGTAACCTGTATATCATCCTGAATATTATTTTAACTCTGCCACTTTGTACAGTTAAGATCTTCAGTATTGCCTTTTCTATGATTTAAATCACTGAAAAAATTTTCCTTTATCTTGAAGAGGGCCTAGAAGTTCAATTTTATTCTTTTAAAATAATGAAGACTTTATATATATTTCTACAATCATTTTCCAATAGCACAGGGAGTGTGATTCTTATTTGTTTCAGGTTACACAGTCCTGCCTTTTATCTTCTCCTGAATGCTCACAGTAAAATCACATTAAGATTAGCGGCATGCCGTAACGATCTCATTCTGAGTAATACCCCAGGATTTTTAGCAAAGTATTGGCAGTTCTACAGCCTCCCATATATTCAGTAACTCCTCTGCAGGCCTTCCTGGCCTGCTGGTTTGAGAAGGACACCTGCAGGGTTATTCCTTTTCATAGACCCTAGAAGGCACATGTTAGGATTTTAGAGTGAGATTTCGATGGGATGATTATGAATGAGGCATTAGGTCTCAGAAGCAGAGCTGAGTGTAACTTCTCATTTTGGTTTCATGAACGTTTTATGAAATTGATTATTTGGATTTTGCAAAATAACTCAACCCTGGGCGTGCAGAATTAAGCAAGGGAGTGATGATTATTGCTTGCTCAGGTTTCACACAGATGATGCCATTTAAGTACATAAATTGTAAAACCTCCCCTTGTAATGTGCAGTAAATATCACAAGGGTGATGTTGAGTGTTTAAAAAACACCTGGGAAAATATTTCTAATTAAAAGATAAAATGCAGTCATAAATCAGTTATTTTATTTTCACAGTCACTTTGAATACTTCTGAAATCCAAATGTAAGAAAAAATGTGACGAATTAGAAACATACTTTAAGGAAAACAGATGGCATTGATAGTTTTAGTTTGGGCAGATCTTTAAGGTAAGATTAAGAACAGGTATAAAAATCAGACATGACTGCTTCTGGATTTGAATATTTAGCATCTCAGCATGTGTGTTTTTTGTATCCTAGTCACCTTTTACTGTGTGTACCCTAAAGAACCAACCGTTTCACTTTGTGTCTTCCCATTGTTATATTCAGATTCTACCTCAATAAGACATGTTTGGGCTTCCCTGGCGGCGCAGTGGTTGAGAGTCCGCCTGCCGATGCAGGGGACACGGGTTCGTGCCCCGGTCCGGGAAGATCCCACATGCCACGGAGCGGCTGGGCCCGTGAGCCATGGCTGCTGAGCCTGCGCATCCGGAGCCTGTGCTCTGCAACGGGCGAGGCCCGCGTACTGCAAAAATTCAAAAAAAAAAAAAAAAAAAAAAAAAAAAAAAAAAATAAGACATGTTTTTCCTCCCAAGACTTAAGTTACTGTTTGGAAGGTTCTTGAAACAGAGAGACAGTAAGGGCAAAATCTGTGCTTCCTAGATAGTATGCCCCCACTCCCAAGGATTTTACCAGATTAATTTTGTTTTGGGACTAACTGGAATTGAGAAATATTTCACTTTGCCTATGTGCTACACTTTTAAACACCCATCTTTAGTGGCTTAATAGAGAAATTATTTAAAGAACATTCTTACTTTCTTTGCTGATTTGGCTCTCAGACCTCATCACTTATTTAAGTGACTAGAGAAGAACTAAGAAATCTCCCTCGACATTTTTTTATCTTTAAAGTCCTGTGTACATTTATTAATTGCAGAGTTACAAATTTAAAGAATAGACTGTTAGTGACAGACTTTTTAATCAAAGTTATATGAGAGCCATGATGATGTATTTTTGCTCTGTGGTCAAGTGTAGTTGAAAAATGAATAGACATTCAAAGATTAATCATGCTATGTGTTTACTCTGCTGTATTCTGATTATAATTGAAAAAATTATTCTAATAATTAATCCTTCATGTCTTGTTGCTTTATCAGTCTTTCTCCTATTAAACCAAATATGGAAGAAGCTCACTCTCTGCTTATTTGTTATTATTTGCTATTCAGTTAAAAACTTGCTATTCAGTTATATTGCTTAATCAACATAAATTGATGATGTTGACATAATACAATATGTAATTATGATGTAAGTTATAGGCAAAGATTAAAAATAGGGTCAAGGAGGGCTTCCCTGGTGGCCCAGTGGTTGAGAGTCCGCCTGCCGATGCAGGGGACACGGGTTCGTGCCCCGGTCCGGGAAGATCCCACATGCCGCGGGGAGGCTGGGCCCGTGAGCCATGGCTGCTGAGCCTGCACGTCCGGAGCCTGTGCTCCGCAACGGAAGAGGCCACAACAGTGAGAGGCCTGCGTACCGCCAAAAAAAAAAAAAAAAAAATAGGGTCAAGGGAAAGAATAATTGTAGTTGTATTAAGGGTGTAGTAAGTGTGATTCTCCCCTTGGTTTAATTTTTTCTAGTATTATCATGGCAATATTTTAACAAAAGTCAAATTAAGATTGTTATTTTATATATGAATCACTATACATTTAATTACATATCACATCTTTTAAGTGTGGAGAATTATTTGTAGTCTGTGCCTATGAACTTTTCTTAATCATTTGTATAATATCACTAAAAAAAGTATCAGTGGAAGGAAATAGCACTGTAGCATGCCTCCTGCCTTTGATTTAAAAAAATGCCACGAAATTTAGGACATGTTTTTAGGATCAAATTTAACATGTTACTATCTCACATACATTGTGGTCATTCCTAAAACTATAGAATATTTTAAATTCTCCATTATTGTAAAATCAGTATCTATATCAACTTAATCATTTTGCAATAGGTAATGCAATCATTTGTATGGACACAGCCTCAGAATAGAAACCCTCATTGGAATTTTGTTTCTTACAGTTCTTAGAAGACACTTTCAGTTAACAATGGTAGGTGTGCAAGGGCAAAAAACTGACACTTGACAACAGGCCATCTTCTTCTAGAGGTTCTCCTTGACTCTGGCTGAGTTAGTTAAGGCCAAAAGAAACTTCCTTTTCTGGCTGAACATGATCATGGCCTTACCAGCCCCACTTCTCTTCTGGCCCAATCCACTTACAGTACAGCTCATAATTAAGCAGGGTGTGTTTGAACTTGTGGCCACCTCCATATTTTAGAGTGAGGGTAAAAGAAGGAGGAGGATTATTTCCTCAATACTTCATGGAAGCTTAGCCATGGTAAGTGGAACTTTACCATGTTAATGCAGTGTATTTACGGGCTCACAGGATTATTTCATTTGGGGAAGGAGGCATATCGCCTTTGAAAATTATATGTATCCATCCTATTTTCCTCAAAGATAGGGTTAAAAAACATATTTTAATTAATTTCATTTTTCTTGCTACTTCATGACTCCCAGTGTTACATGTCTTGTAATCAGCAGACTTCTCCCTGCCCAACACTCTTGCAGAGTATACCATTTATTTTAGTACCTAAGAGAAGAAAATAAAAGGCAGATGCTATAGGTGTACTTACCTAACAAGCATGAAAATCGCCAGAGAGATCACCAGGGTGAACATCGACATAGAATGACCCACAATAGCCAAGTAGTACAGAATGTATGCATTCTGCAACAACAACAAAACCAGTTACTAAAGCAGATAGGTGGATAAATTATTATAGAAGAGGGAAAACAGTTTATTTTTTTAATTATTTTTTTCATCAGTGTATACATGTCAATCCCAATCGCCCAATTCATCACACCACCACCACCCCCCACCGCTTTCCCCCCTTGGTGTCCATACGTTTGTTCTCTACATCTTTGTCTCAATTTCTGCCCGAAAACGTTTATTTTTAAATAGTGTAAATCAACAAATGTTTTTCTCCTTTAAAAAAATGACTAAAATGATAACAAATATTTTAGAGAATTAAATTATATTGAATTATAAATTGGATTAATAGATTAACTTTCCTAAGAATATCAGTTTTACTGGAATATGCATGACATGGTGGGAAGAATAGAAGATGGGATTCATTAGAGCATTCTTTACTCAGAGTATTATCGTTAAGTGTTTGTGTGACACTCATAGGTCCAGTCACTTCAATTTTCCAGACTGCAGTAGTCCTCATCTGTAAAATCATGAGGTTGGAATAGATGATTTTTAAAGCAATTATATGTTGTAAGGAACATTATTTAATACAGGGATACAGAAATATTGGATGTGAAAGGATGAGAAAAGATGGCCCAGGTAAACACTAACCATAAGAAAACTGGTGTGATATCATACGAGTCCAGATGTTAAGTCAGGATGATACAGCAATGCTAAATGTCTATGCACCACACAGAGCATAAAGCAAAAACTGACAGCTCCTAGTAATCAATAGAATGAACACAGGGAGGAAAAATCTAGCTATAGAAGATTTGAACAACATGCTCAACAAACTTCACTAATTCACATATAATAAGCATTGCACACAACATCTGCAGAATACCCATTCTTTTCAAATGCACAAAGAATATCCAAATTGACATACACTAGTCAGTAAAGCAAATGAATATATCTCAAATAATTAAAATCTTAAATAGCATCTTCACTGACCATAATACTCTAGAAATCATTAATAAAAAGATAACTTAAAAAACACCTTCATATTGTTGAAAAGCAAACAATATATTTCTAAATAAACACTGGATCAAAGAAGAACTCACAACGACACACTAAACTTTTTGGATGTAGATGAAGCTGTGCATAGAGGGAAGTTTAAAGACTAAAATGCATATGTGAGAAAAGAAGATTGAAAATCAATGACCTAAATTTCCATCTAAAGAAAATTAAACTTTAAGAATGTAAAAGAAAGGAAATAGAAATGATAAAGAGA
The DNA here is from genome assembly GCF_008692025.1 of Phocoena sinus. Taxonomy (NCBI): domain Eukaryota; kingdom Metazoa; phylum Chordata; class Mammalia; order Artiodactyla; family Phocoenidae; genus Phocoena; species Phocoena sinus. The sequence continues at coordinate 57,459,323 of NC_045771.1, forward strand.
ACTTGAATATATATTGAGTGGATCAAAGACAAAACCTAGTTCTTACAAAAAAATAATTTCAATACCCCTTAACAAGACTGATCAAGAAAAAGACGACCCAAGATAAATGAAAACATATGTGCACACAAAAACTTGTACACAAAATGTTTAGGGGCTTTCCTGGTGGCGCAGTGGTTGAGAGTCTGCCTGCCAATGCAGGGGACATGGGTTCGTGCCCCGGTCCGGAAAGATCCCACATGCCGCAGAGCAGCTGGGCCCGTGAGCCAGGGCCGCTGAGCCTGCGCGTCCAGAGCCTGTGCTCCGCAACGGGAGAGGCCACAACAGTGAGAGGCCCGCGTACCGCAAAAAAAAAAAAAATAAGTGGAAATAACATAAATGTCCATCGACTGGTATATGTGGTTTGTCCACAGAATGGAATACTATTCAGCCATAGAAAGGAATGAAGTACTTACACATGCTATAACATGGACGAACATCGAAAACATCAAGCTAAGTGAAAGAAGCCAGTCACAAAAACCCACATATTGTATAATCCTATTAATACGAAATGTCCAGAAAAGGCAAATCTCTTAGAGACAGAAAGTAGATTAATTTAATGGCTACCTAGAAATCCATCTGTTATTATTTGCAGCTGATATAATACTATACATATAAAATATAAAATTTATAAATTACTAAAATTAATAAGTGAGTTTTATAAAAATTGTTGGATAAAAAAATGAGAACAGTTTTAATACATAAACAACAAATAATAAAATTTCAAATGTGGCATTTACAATTGCATTAAAAAAATCAAATGCTTGAGAATAAATCTGCAGAAGGGGGACTTCCCTGGTGGCGCAGTGGTTAAGAATCCGCCTGCCAATGCAGGGGACATGGGTTTGAGCCCTGGTCCGGGAAGATCCCACATGCTGCGGAGCAACTAAGCCCGTGCACCACAACTACTGAGCCTGCGCTCTAGAGCCCGCAAGCCACAACTACTGAAGCCCGCATGCCTAGAACCCATGCTCCACAACAAGAGAAGCCACCACCATGAGAAGCCTGCGCACCACAAGGAAGAGTAGCCCCCGCTCGCCGCAACTACAGAAAGCCCGCACGCACCAACGAAGACCCAACGCAGCCAAAAATAAATAACTTAAAAAAAAAATCTGCAGAAGGATGCATGTGAGCTCTACACAGAAATTATTGAGCGATATTAAAGACAGAGATGAATAGAGGGATATATTCTATTCAATGTTTGGAAGATAAAGATCTCAAAATTTTCAAACTGATCACAAGGTTTCTTTGCATGTAAAATTTGACAGACTGCTTCTAAAATTTGCACTGAAAATACAAAGAAAAAATATAGCCAAGACAATCTTGAAGAACACAGTGGTAAGACCTACTCTATGGAGCAACATGATTTGTTATAAAGCCACTGGAATCCAGCAGTGTGATACTGGTGCAAGGAGAGACAAATAGACCTGTGCAACGCAGTCCAGAAGCATGTAGTGACATGTATGGTCACTTGATATATGATAATGGTGATGCTATAGGGCAGTAGGGAAAGGATGGTCTTTTCAATAAATGTTGCTGGGTCAGTTGAACAGTGATATGGAAAAAAAATACAATGAATCCCTAACTCTAATTTTCAACAAACTAAAATGTGTGCTCCAAATTGAAAAGAAATAACACCTCTTAGGTATAATCTTTGACCAGCAGTAGACATAGCTCAGCATTTAAATATAAGTTCTTTACTTATGTTATTCCACATTGTTATATTTTCCAACGTTGCCTTTTATGTTTATGATGCCAATGGGAGAGACGTTTAGGGGCAGGTGGACCTATGACACTTCTCTGACAATAGTGGATCATTTCCTTCTTTATTTACTGATAGGTAGAACTCTCTAAGCACCTAACTTGTTTTCAGAGTTGGGCACCCTGTATTCTATTTTGTCTGGGAGAAAAAGAGACTGTAATATCCATTTTGCGGGTGAAAAAAACCAGAGACTCAGAGAGGGCAATGGCTTGAAAGGAGGACAACATAATCTCTGGGCTTCTGGTGTTAAGTTCCCTCCCACAACAGGTTATTGGGTTGTGGGAGGAACTTTAGGTATTTTCAGTAACTTATTGGGTCCTGGTATGAATGTGAATGCAGTGTAGATAAGCTGGAAAATTTCTATGGAGTTCTTTGAATTCCTGGGAGAAACGCACCATTTATGTACAAATCATTACCCTTGAACATTTTGATTCTTATCAATTTCTTTGTGAAGGGTCTGAGATTGAAACACTAATTCTGCTTAAAAGGCTCACAAAACAGAGCCCTTTGTTTGGTTATGTGCATTATTGCTAGACAGAAACAGGTATTGCCTTGTAGGCCTTAGAGTTTCAAAATGAACGTGTCAACTTATCCTGAATTGTGGTTGCATCATTTCACTAGGCATTTACATATTGTTCGTCAGTTTCATTGTTGATACTGCTCTGCTAACAGTGCTTTTTATCCTTGCAGGTAATGATAGTAAATCTGGAATAGTTGGTTTATACCTAGAACTGATAAAAACTTCAGTATAGCTTGTAGGTCCCTTCTTAGGAGGTATTTAGGAATCTTTGCAAGAAAACACTCAGCTCCTGTCTTTTTTCCCCAGGAATTCATTTTCTGGCTTTTTTTCTAACTTTACCACTAGACAAAAACAGGTGTAGCATTTTCTAACAGTTTTCCCTTTTAAATAGTTTACCATATTGAGTCCCCTAGCCATTTAAAGTACTGTTTTTAATTTGGATATATAGGAATGCCAGTATTTGATTTTTATCTCTGCATATTTTATTTGTAAGGAATTTTATATAATTCATTTTCTTTCAGTTGCCTCTAGAATACTTTAAAAAATATTTATGCTTCTGAAATAGAATTGTCTAACTGTGTAAGGTTAAATCAACAGCTCATAATTTATTTGCCATTTTTGTATCATTCTTAAGACTGAGAAGTGTTTGTTTTTTTATTTAAATAAATTCTAGGTTGATTTCTTTTTTTTTTTTTTTTTGCCTGTATATAGATGGAAGATTTGTGCATAGAATTTCAATCATTATGTTAGGTACCCAGAGGGGAGTATTTATTCTTAAAATACTTTATTTCCTTCTCAGATGTGGCCAGAGTGTGTGAAGAGGTCAAATGTGGCAGCACTGAGAATTGTTTATTTTGATGTGCACTCTTTCTAACAATTCAGCTAAAAGAGTTAAATTTTTTTGCTGTAAAGTAATCAGCATTCATTCAGGAAATTCCGTACTCATTGACACGTCATTTCAATCAGACCTTATTAAATAAATAGCTCTAGGATGTAGGCATGTGTCTTGACTCTCAGGGGTGACTTAGCAATTTGTGGAAGCAGTAACTGGCTTTGGTGCCCTCAGCCTGTGCCTGTGACGAGATGTCCCTCTAGTCAACTGGTCTCTAAGCTATCTATTCATCTTCTTTGTTTTTAATTGTTGTTTGTTTTTAATGGAAGGAAAATTTTCTATACTCATAAAGCTTCTTTATAGGAAACAAAAGCACTGATGTGCGTACGGCTTCCAACTTCGCAAGAACTGAGCATACAGGCCTATCTTTGAAGGAAACAATAGGTTTCTCTTGCAGCCACCAGGGCTGTGCAGAGAGGCCCTGTGTGCTAAACGCTGGCCAACGGTTTCTCCCGGCTCTGTAGGGAGAGGAGGCTGGTGGTAGACTTAATGATCTTTTCAGATTTCTGAAGCATCTGAAGAAGGCAGTAGCTATCTGCCCCCCACTCCCCCACCCCGCCCCACTGGCTTAAATGTTTCTAAGCTAAGATAGTAAAAATATTTAACAGCCAGTAAGACACGAGAAGTAGCAAGTTAGAACGGACTTCCACTGAAAATAATCTAAACAGCCACACGCTTACCTGTGGGCTGATGAGAGGCCCTGTTCTTAGAGTTCCTTCAAGGCTTGATAGTAAAACTGTCATAGACATCTCAGGACAGGGGTGGGGACAACCATTAGCTGGTGACTTGTGGAGAAATCTGTAGTTTTGGAACTCTTCCAGGAGAAGAGATGTTAAGGCAGTTCCTGGAAATGCTGCCTAATGTCTGGCACTGCAGGGAATCCCATCATTTGCTCCATGGACACGTTCCCCTTGCCACAAATGGCCTGATTCCACATGCTCACAGAACTCTCACTGACTGAATGCCAACCAAGAAGTAAAACATCATTTTCTCTAGTGCCACTTCACAGAGTCCCTAGAATTGACAGGTCATTATATGATTTCCTTCTACAAAATAGTTGGCGTCTTGGTAGCAGGTGTTTTACAATTAGGCATAAATTTCCATGCACAGATGATGGCATTCTCACCCAATACTGAAATTTGAAATAGAACCTACCTGCATCTTCTCAGGAGTGAAAGCGTTACACATAGTATAGTTGGACCAGGATATGTTGCTGTCAGGGTGCGTGTACCAAAGCCCGTCTTCCTCACAGTACTTTGTAACTTTTTCTGTTAATGAAACAAAACTTACTATCTCAAAATAACAAGAAGGAAAAACAATAAGTTAAAGCTTAAAAGCCATTCCAAAGTGTTAATCACTTTATAGAACTTGAACGTCAATAGAGACTACCTCTAATCCTGCATTATACAGGATGCTTTAATATGCATTGCTTCAATTTAGCTTCAGCAAAGTCATGTGAAGCATTATCTCCATTTTGCTTTGCCAAACTTAGAATCTGAGTTATTCAGACTTTTTCTAGTTCTCCAAAGTACCTCTCCAATGCGTTTATCGCTTAGAGATCATATAACAATCCTGAACTGGTAAAATATGAAAAGAGATTTTACCAGTGTGTTTGCAATCCTCACATAGTTTTTATTTTTGATAGTTTCATAGGGATAATGTTTTTGAAGCATTGTTCTTCATTGGCAAAGGCAAAGAGCTATCACACCTATGGAAAACCCTTTTATATATGGTTTCTGGTGTTTTTCTTTTAGCACGAGGATATGGAAATCAGAATCATATACTAATATTTGTCATTGTTTTAAAGGCTAAGAAACAATTAATGTTAAAAAATTTATTTTGCTGAAATATTACTTAGATCTGATAACATTTAAAATAATTTTCTATCAGAAGTTGCGGTTAGTCAAATCAACATGCTAAGAGCTAGTATGAAAATTATTTTAACTTTGGCAGTTTTTAGGGTGAAATTCATAATTTTTCATCGTATGAATGAAACAGATACTACCAAACTCAGCACAAGATTTAAACTGAAAACTGTAGACTTGTTTTTAATATATCTACTCCAACAATGATTTAAAATGGATGAAAAAACACATTTTTCAAACAAAAGGTGTTTTAAAGCGCCTATTAGAATCATCATTGCTTAATGTAAATCTGTTTCAATGTTAAGTAGAAAACTTTTAAATTGCGAATTTACTGTGACTGCCATTGGACAAAAACTATTTAAAGAATCACCACTGGACACCAACAATGTTTCCAAAAGGGTTAGCACTAATCAGCAGGGAAAAAGTGATGTTGAAAACTGGTCAATGATTTAGTTAATGCTTTGTCAACGACCATTCTAAGCTTACTTGCAATTAAAAAAAAGTGGTTTGTAATGCAGCATTTTATCTTTAACGTATTGTTAGAAAGTAGTTTTGTTTTATTGAAACGAATATAATTTGGTTTTTACAAAGGTATGCAGCTATATAGGGTAACGTGTTCTACGGAAGAGGGTGTTCCTCCTGAGGAAGTCCTTTCCAATCACGGACGGCACTGTAGGAAATATTGTTTTGTTTGGATTTAACTCAGGTCTGGATCTAGGCATTTCCTGGTTCTAACTGTTGCAGCTATCAAGAAACTGTCATCCTCCACCTGGCAAATCTTTCAATATTTGACGGAAGGCTACGTCTACTCTAACTTCCCTCTCTAAACCAAACACCCCTATTCACTCTCACCACACATGCTGTCCCCTCACAGCCTGAAGCCTCTCTGCACGTGCTCTGAGATTGGCACTTCCCTCTAAAATAGTCTAAGTTTGAACTGCCCGGTGAAGAGGCAGCATGCTTCCTTCGGTCTAGATTCACATGGAGGAGCTTTTTCCAGATGCTCAAAACCCAGTCCCCAGAGATTTGTGTTCCATTAATCTGAAGAGGTGCCAGACACCGGCATCTTTAAGAAGCTCATTGATTTCAAAGGGTATCAGGGTTGAGAATCACTGTCCTCAACCATATGTTGGCCACCCTGGCTCTGTCCCATTACTGCTGATTGAGTGTTTGACTCCTGCCCTTAAATCCCTCCTAATAAGGATTTGCTTTTTATACTCTAGCATATTCCTTCAGACTCAGCCTCTTTGGAATTTCAATACTGTTATACACTCTTTCATTACCCACCTGTCTTTTACCAAGCACTTTGTTTAAAATGCAATCTGTCATTTCATTAAACTGTTGTATGTATCATCAAGGTACAGCTTGGGTCAATGGTAAAATACTAAAGAATTTAAATTTGTTGAATATAGGTATTTTTAAGGTTTGCCTTTCTTTTAAAGTGGATTTGTCCCCCAGCTGAGAGGAATCTAAAAATCAGGCTGAAAAAATGGATCTATGCCTGGAAATCCCTGTTTTGTGACCCCAAACTTGCCTTTTAGTTAATAATTACAGCCACTTTGGCAAGGGCCCATTGCTGCTTTGCAACTGGCCTTGCAGCCTTGATTGCAAGACAGCTCTTTGTGCCACTCATGTTACCTCTAATGTGGCTGTCAGATCAAGATTAATGAAGCATCATTTATTGGGAACAGTCGATAAAGACCTGGGGGACTACTATCAAATAGCATTTAGTTAGAGCTTACAGGAAGGTAGTGCTGAGCAGGGCATAGCACTAAGTCCTTTCTCTCTTCACATCCCAACTCTTCCAACAAAATGAGAATTCCTAGAAGTGGCTGGCCTGAGCTGGTTTTAAAAGTGCCCCACTGCAATCCCATTTCCATTATCTCTTCTCACTGGGGTCGCACTTTGTATCTCATTCTTCAAGGAAGCACAAAAAGCATCTCCCAAACATTGTCTCAGGGATAGACTAATTGCTCTAACCTGGATTCCAGAAACTTTCTTGCATAAATTTTATTGTATGACTGCTGTTTTCCATCTTAACTCATGTCCTCACTTTCAGTCTGCGGGAAATAACCTCTCGTCATTCACAGACAATAAGTGTGGGTAACCAGATGGGTAGGTTAACCCTGAAATGTGGTAGAAAGTCTGACCCAACAAGTCTTGGAAAAAAAAAAAAAACACTGAGTCTTCTCTTCAAAATGCTACTTCTAGTCCAGACCAGATAATTCAAAGATGATCCTCTCTTGTCAGGACCCTGGCATCCCCTTCCTCTAATTGGGTGTTCTAACTCTCTTCCCGGCCCTATTCCCTAGAGGTCACTGAAGGAAGGAGGAAGAAGATGAGCACCGTGAGGTGCGGCGGGGTTACTGTGCTCTGTTATTTCACATCTTATTAGAAGAGATACGGAGCTTGAGGTGGAATGGCCTGTGTTCTGGGAGCTCAGTCCCCACACCAGTCAACTAGGGGCTCTAGTTTCAACATCTAGAGCCACCTGAATGCTTCCTGCAGGCTCAGGCTTGCTGTACTCTCAGGAACAAATCTCACCCCTTAACAGGGACTTATGCAATGTGTCTGTATCTGGACCCACTTAGTTCCAGCATCAGGATCTCCTTTGTAATGAAGATTATATTCCTTTTTAAGTATCTTAATCCCAGGTTTATTTCAATGGGACAGATTTTCTATCCAGTCTCCTAGAACGGAACTTTTCTGGCCCTGATACCTACAGTTCCTGGAGCTGGGCAGCTACTACCTTTTATTCCTCGGGGACCCTCTTTCCACTATGGCTTGTATCAGTCTCATCGGATAATGTGCTCTGCCTCTTACTGGAAGAGCTACTAAGTGCACTTTGCTGGTACCAGCCACTTTCTTATCTGGACTTTATTGTTTAACACAGTTTCATCTTGGCTGCACAATTTAGTCACAAGAACATTTAAACATCTTGATGTCCAGGTTGCACTCCAAACTAACTAAATCAGAATATCTGGGATGGTACCAGGGATGAGGATTATTTTTTAAAGCTCCCCAGCTTCTCAGCCAAGTTGAGAACCACTTACTACTAGCAGCTATCCAATCCCATTTCCCAGCCCCAAGTGCCTAATCTCTGGATTGAGGCTGTTGAACAACCTCATACCTACTTTTCACACATCCCTTTGCCTTGGCTCCCGACCACTCACCACTGAGCATCTTGGACTCCAGACTTCCATTCTATCTGGATAGATGACAATACTAAGACGCATAACTTCGGCCCCTAGCTTCTCACTTCACTTGGCACCTGGTACTCCTGCCTAAGCATCGCCGCCCAACTTCTAACCATAACAGTGAGGCTAGACTGAGGCCTGAAGGAGAACAATGTTCCCCCTTGAAAGTTCTGAAAGTACTTCAACCTGCATAAGTTTGTACGGTGATTTAGAAATATTATTTCTCAAATGCTTTTCCAAGACTGTTGCCCTTACTTAGAAAGAAAGGGATAGGTAAGAGCTCAGGAGACTTGGGTTCACTTGTGGTTTTATGTCAAATATTATGTGAGTATAAAATGAGATGCTATATATGAAAATGTTTTGGAAAGTTAAAAAATGATAGTCAATGAAAATATTTCCATGTTACTAATTAACTTTAGTTGTAAAAGTAACACCAAATTCACTTAACACACATCTGTTGGCTGTTCATGTTGGGCTGGGCACACAGCTGGGTTACTACAATCCATTTTAATTTAACTGGTCTTATTTACTGAGCATATTTTAATAATCTACTGTTGGAGCAGAAATCTGGTAAATGTCTAGAGTTACCACTTTCTAATTTATCTTCCCTACACATGACAGTTATATACAATTTTCAAGGTTACATCAAATTTCCATTATGCTTGTTCTACCAGCCCAGTACGCACAAACTCTACATCAAGCATTTGCATAAGTCATCAAATGTGAGACAACTGAAAAATTTTAAAAACTACACATTTAAATAAAACTTCAGTTTTAGAAATATTACTTTTATTAAAATTTAATATTAAATATTTAAAATATATAACATTTTCATTTTTATCTAACATTTAATATAATTTATGACTAAGGGGCATAACTGATCAGCAATGTGACTTAAAAAATAAGGGCAGCTTGCAATCTTAGACAACTGGGTAATATTTCATTTATGGAAATTCTTCAGAATGTGCTAAACTGCATAGAATATGACGTGGTAGTATATTTTGGATCTGATTTTCTTTTCAGAACTAGAAAAACGCTAAAAGATTCATAGCAAAATATACAATAAAAAAAAATACTCTACCTGCTACATCAAAGTCCGGAAAATAATCTGGGCAGTGCTGTTGGGCGAGCACTCCAGCCGGTGTGTCATCCCAGCAGGACCATCCATCCCAGGTACGGTTGCAATACAGACCTGGCCATTTAGAAAGAAATTATATTACAGTTGTCAAAGACTGTAGAATCCTCAGCAGGATTTCACAGTGCATAGACAGCTATTCTGGGACTCTCCACTTGGACATGGAAATATTAAAACAACAGTAGCAGCAGCAGCAACAAAATAAAGGTATTAACTTTTCCAAGTACTAAGGAATTTCCTTTTTTTTCTTTTGTAGGACATTCTCCATTTGTTCCTCAAAAGGCATATTTGTCATCTGTATGGAATATTTCCTCCAAAATCTTTCCTTTAAAATATCTCCAGAAATGCTATGAAAAAAGTCTTGTGAAAGTATATGCAATATTACCCCTGGATAAAAGGCTTTGGAACATTTGTAGCCTACTAACCATTAACCTTCAAAGGGGTTGCCTTAGGTAGTTCTATTGTTAATCCAAGGGTGATGCACTTGTTTAGGAGATGCATTTGCAGCCGGTTAATGGGCTACATATAAAAACAGTCTTATTAGTTTAGAATCACACCATTACTGACTAAAATAATGCTTAGTTTGATCACTTTATGTATTCTTCAACATTGGCTCCAAGTGGTTTCTCACTGCTTTCAAAAATTAAATCTACTCTTGAAGGGGGAAACTTTTAGTGCAATTGTAAAAGTATCTATTTTTTCATACACCTTCTTATTGATACTAGTGTGAGGCTGGGGTCAGATCATGAGGTGTCTTAAATGCCATCCTAAGGAGTCTGGGTTGTTTTTTTTTTTTCCTGTAGGCAAGGTGGAACCATTGGGAATGACATGAACAAATCTAGATCTTAGTGAGAATAAGAAGGCTTTTAAGGATAAGATTAAAAAGAGAGACAAACTAGGTGACTATTGTAACAGTCCAGGTAAGAGATATTAAATGTCTAAAATAAGGCACTATTAGTGTATTTAGGAATATTAATGAAATGTAATTAACGGGGTGTGGATGTAAAACAGGAAAATACAAGGATGACTCATAAATATTAATCCTGAGGGTGGGGATAATGGCCGACTCCAGGAGGGCTCAAGCCAAGGAGTACTTCCCAGAACTTCCACTGCCCCTGTCCCCACGGTGAGCCACAGCCTCCCCCCAGCTCTGCAGGAGACCCTCCAACACTAGCAGATACACCAGAAATACATCTACACGTGGAACAACTCCTACAGAACACCTACTGAACACTGGCAGAAGACCTCACACCTCCCAAAAGGCAAGAAACCCCCCACGTACCTGGGTAGGGCAAAAGAAAAAAGATCCCACTACTGGGCATATACCCTGAGAAAACCATAATTCAAAAAGAGTCATGTACCAAAATGTTCATTGCAGCTCAATTTACAATAGCCCTGAGATGGAAACAACCTAAGTGCCCATCATCAGATGAATGGATAAAGAAGATGTGGCACATATATACAATGGAATATTACTCAGCCATAAAAAGAAATGAAATTGAGCTATTTGTAATGAGGTGGATAGACCTAGAGTCTGTCATACAGAGTGAAGTAAGTCAGAAAGAGAAAGATAAATACTGTATGCTAACACATATATATGGAATTTAAGAAAAAAAATATGTCATGAAGAACCTAAGGGTAAGACAGGAATAAAGACACAGACCTACTAGAGAATGGACTTGTGGATATGGGGAGGGGGAAGGGTAAGCTGTGACAAAGCGAGAGAGTGGCATGGACTTATATGTACTACCAAACGTAAAATAGCTAGTGGGAAGCAGCTGCATAGCACAGGGAGATCAGCTCGGTGCTCTGTGACCACCTAGAGGGGTGGGATAGGGAGGGTGGGAGGGAGGGAGACGCAAGAGGGAAGAGATATGGGAACATATGTATATGTATAACTGATTCACTTTGTTATAAAGCAGAAACTAGCACACCATTGTAAAGCAATTATACTCCAATAAAGATGTAAAATAAATAAATAAATATTAATCCTGAGTAAATGGCTCAGTGGCGGTGTCACATACCGAAGTGAGTATCCAGGAGGGATGAGTTTATGAGTAAGGTAATGGTGGAATTTGAAAATATTGTACTTGCGAAATGGCCAAGTGGAAATGTGCAGTAAATGTATGGGAGATGGACGGAGAGGATTAGGTGAAAGAATAACTGCATTTAAGGTGTTTCATTGCATAGAAGCCTGGTGTAAATTCTCAATTTCAGATAAAGGAATATTTTTTCTTTGAAAAAAATTAAATCTACCCTAAAACGTAAAGCTATTCAAAAGAACGAGCTTCAGGCTTTGAAGGCAGTTCTCAAAATAAAAAAAGTTTTAAATAATGATCATAGCACAAAAGTTCATCCTCCCAAGATGACTAAGACCAAAGCGAAGGAGACTGCACTCACTCGGTTTCTAAAAGTATCAATTTTGTGTTTCTGTTGTTTTACTTAGCTTCAGAGAAAGGGTTTGTTTGGGCAGTTACATATAATGCCTTTTCAGGTTCTTAAACACTGAAACCGCTGCAGACAGAAGAATGACATGTGTCTTTCAACTGATTCACTTTTTTGTTTGAAGGAAAATGCTAAAAATAGGAACTACAAATTAAAACCTTAATTGTTTGATGGCAAACCATGTATAGTAAATAGAGTATATTCAACTAATTTTCCCCCTAGGAAGCAGTGTGCTGTCTTAGAATATAGTGGGGTGTAAAAGATCTTGTTGGGTCTTTTCAAGTGCTTTAGGGGTCAGGGGAGAGAATTTAAATGAATGTAGCAATGCTTGGTCATCACATCCTCTCTTTTGTTTTCCCCTGGGCCCTCTGTAGCTAATAGAATATGCTTGGCGCTAAGAAGAGTTGGGCAGTCACACAGAGCATTCTAGAGAAGGTGATAGATAAACAACGTCTGCCCAGGAGATATCTTTTTCTAATTCCTCTGGGAACTGGGGGTAGAAAAGGAGAAGGATTAGCATGAGTTGCCACCCAATTGACAGGTAAGGGAAGATACTACCTAATTAACCCAGGCAAGACAGAGTTCTGATAGGCTCTGCCTCAGGCTAATTCTCTGCCCACTATTTTCCAACTCTCCTCCTGTTATTCTCTACTTCCTTCCCTCACATAGTCCTATATTGTTCCTGCTTGCCATGGGTGAATACTGGGCTATGTGTAGTAATTTTGTCGTAAATGCAGATATTCGCCAAAAAGCAGTCAGGTGAACTTGAGCAAAGAAACTAGGCATGTCTGCTGTATGAAATACTCAAACATACCACGGTATGAAAGCCACTGTTAAAACTATTGGCATATTAAATTAAAATTAGTCAACACATATTTACCCACAGAAGAAAATAAGCCTTTCCTGATGTTTGAAATTCACATACGTCCTTTCTTTTACCTTCTCCTTGGTATGGGAGTAACTTTTGCATTCCTGATGTTTGAAACACACATTCACATACATCTTTCTTTTTACCTTCTCCTTGGTATGGGGGTAACTTTTGCATTCGGTCATAGCATCTGTGCTGTGCCTCCAACAGTCTCTGCTTTCCTAAAAGGTAGAGAAATGGCTCCGGCTCTATTGTTGGAGGGTGGGTGACCTCTGAAGTGGCAGGAAGAACCGGAATTGGGCGCTGTATTAGAAAGGAAACTGAGTTACTTATGGGGAGTAGAGATGGGTGAATACATAATGAAACAATCAAAAAATATGAAAACGTTTATTTTTCCTTCTGTAAGCAACAATTATGCATGGTCTCCATGTGGAATATTTTTGCTTTATAATTAAAAAGTGTACTTACATTTCATCTATAAATTCTACCTAAAATTTTCCTATTTGCCTTCATTCTGTTCACTCTTGAAAATATATAGCACCCACACAAACTCATGCACCTCTTTACAAGATTGTTTTAATTTTATCAGTGTAAAGTTTAGAAGTAAACAAAGCAAATAACCTGATTTCCAAAATATGAATATTAAATCAACTTTGTTTTGTTTGGAACTCCTAAGAATCATGAATCATGTTATTTAAAGTAGCTATATTAGTGCAATAAATACGTTTTAATTGGATTCTTTCAGCTGATTTGTTTGTACTTAGATTGCACACACTGCCAACAATTTACCCCATTTATTCCATAGAATAAAATCTGTTCTTCTGAAATAGTCTGCTTGAGGTAATTGGCCTTACTTTCTTTAAATTGGTTTCATCAGCCGATGACCTATACAAGGTATCATTTTCACTGCTGAAAATCAATGTAAATCTTAAATATTTCTCTTAGAGCTTTTGAATTTTCAGTACAGACTGACATTAGGTTTGTCAGTCTGTTAGTTTTCACTACCATCATAGGTCCCATTCATCTAAGTTGTGTGTGTATGTATCTGAAAAGATGAATGTCTGACAAATTGTCCTAAGTTGTGTTTAGATAGATTTCAATTTCTTTTGTGGCTCTGATGTTTTTAGTAGTGCTTGAATCTGATTTTTTTTATATCCATGTTCTGTATAGAGTTTTTTGGAGAAGACTTGCAAGCTTCAGCCTGCATTGACTTTTTCTGAAGTTAGAAATTCTCCTTGCTTTCTATTACATCTGTTGAAACACTTTTAATTGGCCTTATTCTGTTTAAATTATTCTAAGACTAAAGTTTCCCCAATGTACTGATAGCAGAAAGAGTGTTATGTACCTTTCTCTATTCTCTACAGTCTCTAAAATAAACATCTTTATTAAGTTGACCTGTATACCCCAGGATATTCCCGGTAGAGCCTCACTGTTTTCCAGTGTATCTCATTGCGTAGACAGGGCATCCTGTCCTATGAGACAGCCTATCACTAAAGGCTAAACTGTACAGAGCACTAAACAATAAAAATTCAGAGTAGAGAGAGAGCATGGGGGAAGAATAGTTGGGAATGACTACAGATACAAGGTAGAATTTGAATTGGATCTTGAGTATATGTACCATCACATAGGCAGAGAGGAGAGGGAAGGCTTTGTGGATGGTAGGAAAGGTATGCAGGTAAGTCCAGAGGAAGGAAGTGGTATGTGTGAAACACTGTACTGAAACCATACTGCCTGGAGGGGAGCATATTTGAGGGTAAGACATGAAATCAAGGAAAAACAGATAATACAGGGCCCTGTGAGAACGAATACAAAACGTCTGGGACATGAAAGGCTCAATATATTTTAGCAAATATTTTAAAAACATGATGAAATGAAGCTGTCTTGCTGTTTTTTGATCAGTGAAGGTTGCGAAAGGAGAATGTTAATAAAATTCATGTGGTGGGCATCAGATGTCCACAGATTAGTGCTGGGGAGGCCAGCCAGGCAGCTGAAGGCATGGACTAGATCACCTTAAGATGGAACAAGAGAGAGCAACTCAGCACTTTCTCAAGTAATAAAAGCACCGAGGTATATTTGAATATAAGGAATGGAGAACAGTAAGAGTCAAATAGCCCAGATATTTTAGCCTATATGGCTAGGAAAAAAAAAAAATGGTAGCGTCTTGAGAAAGAGAAGACATTAAGAAAGGAAAACCTTACTCGGAGGAGAAGGTAAGTTCTCTTTTGGACTAGATCTGGGGGTGCCAGCAAGTCATCTGAGTAGAAATCACTTGCAAACAGAAGAGGGTGAGTACTTATTGTTATAACATTACTGTTATAACTGTAGATGAATACTTATTGTGAATATATTTGACACTAAGTGTTAGGATTATTTCTAATTTTAATGCCTCTAGAATTTGTGACAAGAAATTAATGAACCGACAAAGATTATTAAAGGTGTACGAATCCTTTACCAATGTAGCTGAACAACATTATGTTGTAATATGACCCCTTTCCCACTGGTTTTAAGATCAGTCAGTCAGCAAATAGTCATTGAACTTGATGAGCCAAGTATCGAGCTAGAGGCTGAGGATACGGTGCTGAGTAAAACAAGCACAGATCCTGCCCTCGTGGAACTTACAGTCCAGCAAGAAAGACCAACACTATAAATATTTCCAGACACCAGAAACTGTGAAAGGTAAAGAATTATTAATCGTTAAATGCTCAGATATTCCATTAGGAATTGAGAGATGGTTTGGGAGTAAGGAAAAGTATTTTGAAGACATTTCATGTAAAGGCTTCTTGGTGGATTTTATTAGCCTACATTTGTATGAATGTGTTTTAATAATTTGACTAAAGATCATGTAACCATGATCTTTAATTGATTACAGTGTCCTCACAATAAGATACAAATGATTGGTTCAGCTTATGCATCTATTTGATTCTTTGTGGCTCTATTCTTAGAATCTTGAGTTGATATGAAAATCATCATTTGATATTATTTCTGGGTCATTTCCCCACCATCTTCAAATCAAATTAGAAGATTATGATGTTATATATAAATCTTTTCTGTCACTTATTAGATATTTTAGACATTAGGAACTACTTTGCTTAAGTTTGACACTCTTTCCAGAAGTAACATTCTGAATTCTACTTTTAAACGAACTACGCAACCAATTAAATGTTCCTGTGTTAGCTGGAAATTCATGGAGGCCATGGGGAGGCAGTATGTGCAAGAATAGCCAACTGGAAACCCTATACCTGTGTTTTCAATGACAACATTATTTGGTTTAATGCAGTTTTAACACCAGTAGTAGCGGAGATATGACCATCTCAAAAAGTAGGTGTAGTTCACGTAGACGACAGTAGCATCGATCTTATCATTCCACCAATGTTGAAACAACTCCAGTGAACTTCCTGTAACCTGGTTCAGCAGAGATTGTTTCAACACTGAGGGAATGAGGAATCAGAACTTCTGCCCTTAGAAGAACCATAATAATCTGTGGCCGCTCCTGGTCTGGTTCATGTTTGAGCATTGATGATGCAATTTTTCCAGGGGTAGCTGAATGTTTCAGTGATTTTCTTCGGAAAATAACATATACACTGAGGCATTCTGTTATGTATATAACATACAGATATATGTAGATATAAGTATATAGCCATTACACCTATATAATTCCGATCATGGAATTACTACTGCTTAAAATAACACGTAAAGTTCATTGATTAACTTTATGCTAATTATTTCATACAGTTAAAAATAGCTAGTGAGGTGGTATAATTTTCAGCAGTAAAGGGGTAAAAGAGAAGCAGTAGTGATTAAACCACCAAGCAATGTGAAAAACAATATTCAGCTTATCATAAGTGTTATGTTTATTCTATGTATTTGTGGAATGTAAATATATAATTTTATGCTCACACGAAGATAGAAAATGAGACATTAAGGGCATGTTGCTTTTCTGAATAAAGACTGAAATTCAAAGTTTTGCATTCAAGCCATCTTGCATGATTCTTCCAAAATCTAACAAAAACCACCTCTTTAATTGTTGTCCTACGTAGCAGTTTAGCCACCGTATATGTGATGTCACTCCTAAAGGTTCCAGTAGATGGCGCCACACATACGACCACCAAGCTGCCACTGACAGCTGTAGTCCGCAGCCGAAACATCACTGTTCTTTCAGTTAATATTTTGAGTGCCTCCCACATGCCAGGCACTGTTCTAGGTTCTGAAGATTCAGCAGTGAACAAAACTGGCAAGGTCCCTGCCCTCATGGAGCTTACATTCTAGAAAGTTTCAACCACACTATCATGGGGTCCAGAGGTAAAGCAATCTATTCGAATGGCCGTGTGTTTAAGCAATTCCTACTTTGATTAAGACTATCAGCCTCCTTGTGTGTTACAGGTGGTTTCTAGAAGTACAGAGACAGAACAAGTAGAGAGCTGTTCTGTGTAGAACTTTGAAGAATGGTCCAAACCTACTGAATGTGGGGATCCATTCTACTGGGTTGAAGGGAGACATTCCTATTGATTGCCACAGACAGAACTGCTCTAACAGGACTATGAATCCAGAATCCACAAGCTGATGTGAACCACTTTCCATGTCACCACTCTTAATGATGATAATGTCTACGTTCAGATTACTTGTAGCTTTCCGTTACTCATACCTTTCAAAATAACAAAGGATAAAATAGAGCTTTGTAAAGTGTTAGCCCTGCTTTTTCCAGGTAGGATCAGATGCCTGGTTGGTGTCCTACGTACTTTCTACCTGAGCATTATATAAACAAAACTGCCGTATATTATCATAAACTCAACAGAAATAGGGGACTACAGCTAAGTGAACAACAACATAAAGTAGGTTCTTCTGAGAAGCATTATGTCTTCATCATTGTTGTCACTGTCATCGTCATCACTACCATCTTTTTAGCACTCACTAAGTGCCAAGCACTGTTCTAAGCCTACTGTATTACTGCAGGTAAGAGAAAGTGAGTGGGTAGTTTTGGTAAAAGTAGATGAGGCTAATAGAATGCAGTGACACAAACTGATAGTTTTTAAAGGCCATTTGGAAATCAGGTCGGTAGAATTCAATAAATATATTGGTAGTGGTTAGTAATGTATCCAAGAAGTGACATTTTAGAATAATTAAAGTCAGCGTCGTTTAAAAATTTCCTTTTCTCTAGAGAGCATCAATGTGGAACATAACGAGTTTTTTAGAAGGAAACTGATGTATGAAATTTTTTATGGACAAATCCTCCAAATCCAATAGGTAACCCAAACACACAGAAGCAAAATTTATGTTACAGTGAAGAGAGCACAAAGCCATTTAAGTACCCTATGCAATGTTTGCTAGTAAAAAAAAAAATGCCCACAAACCATAAGACACCTGTCGTGCTCATGCAAATATATGAAATTCTTTCAGTCTTTGAATTTTAAAATGTATTAGGTAAGAGTTTTGAAAAAAGTGATTTTTTTTAAAACATACCAAAAGTTATATACTCTTTGTAAAAGAAACAAAAAACGGTGACTGGATAATACTCAAACTTTCTTATTATCTAGTAGTTACTTTATGATTTCTTCTATCTATGTCTAGTTATATGCTTTATGAAATTTAAAAATGTTTACACATAGTTGATCACATAGGATTTCATTTGAGATGAACAATATCAGTATGAATAGAATATACCAATATTTCTGCATCTATAGAATATGACATAAGGCTTAGACATTTACAGACGAAATAAAATATTCCAGTAGTTTCTACAATATTCTTGCTGAAAATTTATTTCGAAGAGCATGAAGGTACCTACATTTCCAAGTACTAGATTACTTTTAGCAGATTATACTGTACTTTATCTGAAGATTAAAATAACATGACAGTCTTACATAATAAAATAAACTATACTCATTCAAACAGGTACAGAAGGGCTACATTAGCAATCATTCCCATAAACTTTGATGTAGAACATTACAAAATGTAAATTCCCTTAAAATTAAGTTAACATGTATGAAATGTTAGTAATAGTTTTCCTTGAATAATATTAAGGGGAGATTTGTTAACAAAACATTAAAGAAAATTAGTTTGGTTTTTGGAGAACAATGTCTACCCTTGCAAATGCCCAATCATAATCATACGACTTCAGCATTCTTGATTAACATAGCTTAAGATAACTTTGTTTCACTTACATTCAGAAAGAAGAAGAGGGTCAAGCACCAGCGTGTAAGTGTGAACCTCATCTTGGGCTTTGGAAGACGGTCTTCCAAGACCTAGAAAAATATAAAAGTAACAAAGACATTTAAATTAATACAGCTCTAACATTGACTGTGGCCTTTTTTTCTTGTCTATTTGACTTGAAGAAGATCAATGCCCAAAGACACCCTAAATACAATCCATGTAAACACAGTAAGCTTGTGAGGCAAATGCAGCAGCATGTTCCATTGCCCTTCCTCTCAGCCAGGAAGACTTGTCTGGTTGTTGTCTAAAGTTCTCCCATTAAGAAATTCTGGAGCCCCCTTTACATATCAGGACATAAAAGACTGAGAAATCAAGAGCAATCAGTGTGGACTTCAGTTAACACATGGCATCAGAAGAACTGCTGAAAATTTTCAATGGAAACATCCACAAAAGTCACCTCAATGGACATGAATAAAATCTGTGCTTTGTCAAGGATTAATAGCTATGCCTTCCAGGTAATCAAAAGCCAACTTTTATTTAAGCAGTCTTACTTGCAGCCTTGAGTATTTTTCTTTCCTACAAATTCTTCAAGCGTCAAGTTGCTATTAAAAGTAAATTTATTCCATAGTAAGGCTTGTTTGTTCCCTAAGAGGTCACCAGTCCTACTCAAGAGCACAACAGTCAGAAACAGGCTGCTCTGTCACAAATAAGAGTTCTTGGTTACTCTGCAGGTAATTTTACACAAGGAAAAATAAAAGAGTGAAATTTTAAATATATATATTTCATCAGCGGGATTTGTGTGAAAACGATTTCGACTAGGGGTGAATGGTTATCATTGCATCTAACACTCTACTCATTGCACCACTTTTAGGTTTTACATATTCTGCTAGGTTTCAGTTAGTATCTACACTGTATGCCTGTTGGGCTGCACCTTGCAGGCCTGCGAGCCTTGAGACCAAAGAAATGGCCTGGAGACAGCGGTGGAAACATCCATGGTTTACTGGAGAGGGTAACTTAAGCAAAAGGTCCTGGAGCAATATCCCACGTTTTACAGCAGATGGCAGGCAGGACATGACAGCAAGCTTTGCAACTTGGAGGAGAAGGAGGCTACCATTTATAAGGGGAATTGATATCAGGTTGGCTCAGTTACCAGGGGAACCAGCAGCTGGGGCAGGGAGCAAACACATAGGCAGGTACTACTTAAGCTCTATAATTAAGAGGATTGGAGAGTCACCTGAGAGAAGCAGAGCCTGCTTGAGCAGGGGATGTACAGATAGCAAGAGAGCAGCCATCTTGAATGGCCTGACGATACACTCCACTCCTACACACCCTGCAGAAGCCTTACAATCTTGATCCGCCCCTCTTCCGTGATATCCCTGGGGTCAGGAATACAGAGGCACACTCCAACCAAAGACCACACATGCAATACAGACACCAGAGGCTTGAGAGCATCACGAGTCCAAGAGGTGGGCAAACTTTGGAGCCAGGCGCTTAGCCGGTCAATTTTTCATGGAAGTCCAGATGAGGGTGAAAATGTCCTCTCGCAACAGGGACCCAATCAAACTCATTTCACAGTGAGGCCACCACTGTCACCCAGTCCACAGATTCCTTCCACTTAGACTAAGGAGGGAAGGCAAGATGTTTAACAGGCACAACACAGGGGAGATCATGACTATTAAGCAAAATACAAGCAGTAAAAGCACGCTGAGATCACATTGCCCCTGCATGGGGTTTTCGTCCTGGCCTGCAGTACCCCACCACCTCTCCATCCTCAGTCCCCACAGCCAGTGCCGAATGCTGGAGAGGCCTGTAGCAACGGACCACAGGGTTAATATGATGGTGCCTTTCTCCAGTAGGGGGCCTGGATTAATTACCTCAGTACTTTTAGGTGGGGCTTGGTAGAAGACAGGTGAGATCTGTAAATCCCTTTCTAATCCTCTTCCCCACAAGGCAGCAAACCCAAACCACTGGGGACTTGCCTGCCAGTCCTAGGGTCATTTATGATGTGTTCCCCTGGGGGTAGATCCTGTGTCAAGGGCAAAAGCAAGTTATTGGCCTGACCGACCGTTTGGCAGCAGTCGTTAGGTGGTCGACAGTTGAGCTTGGATTGTGTTGACTAGTTGCCTCTGGGTTAACAGGGCATCAGCACTGGGACGATTGCTCCTGGGACATGTCCTCATGTTGGAAGAGAGCGTTTTCTGTATCAGTTGCTGCGTAGTCCCTTCATCCTTTCAATTAGCCCAGCAGCACAGGGGCTGTAGGGCGGGGGAAATGTCAGTGTACGGCATTTATATTGGCCCATTTCTGAACTGCATGACCAGTAAAGTAGGGGGGTTTTTGGGGTTTTTTTGGCCACGTTGGGTCTTCATTGCTGCATGCAGGCTTTTCTCTGGTTGCGGTGCGCGGGCTTCTCATCACAGTGCCTTCTCTTGTTGCGGAGCACGGGCTATAGGTGTGCAGGCTTCAGTAGTTGTGGCGCACGGGCGTAGTTGCTCCACGGCATGTGGGATCTTCCCGGACCAGGGCTTGAACCTGTGTCCCCTGCATTGGCAGGTGAATTCTTAACCACTGTGTCACCAGGGAAGCCCCTAAAGTGGGGTTTTTTGCATTACTCTATGACTCCGTAGACCTCGAGTAATGGCTTCCACCTGTTGTAACGCACTGTAGACTGCACACAGCTGTTCCAAGAAACAATACTGTTGCTCTGCCCCCTTCCGCAGCTGAACCAGAAGCCAAGGACATTCTGCCATTGCCACAAGCCCCAGCCAAACCCTCTGGTGAACTGGCCACCTCCAACTGACAAGCCTGACCCGAGGTGACACCCCTAAAGCCTGTGTCTGTAGTTGTTTAGGGGTGGTGGGTCGGGGGTATGCTCGTCTTACCTGACCAGCTAACATCCAAGTACTTGATAGATAATCCAAGTTCTTACACTTTGTATTCACCAGCCATCCCCATGCAGTCAGATGAGCCACGAGTACGGGGCTGCTGCTTTCACACCGGAAGAAGGCTCTAAGGTTAACAGGATGTCATCAGTACGACGGAAGAGAAAAACATCTCCCATGGTAGTCAGCTGCCACAGAGCCCCACATGCTAGTGGATGGCCTCCTCGGGATCACCTCTGCAACTTTCCATACCCCAGCCTTATTTTCTGACATCTCAGCACTCACGGCAGTTTCTTCGGCCTCCTGGTTGGCTCACCAGTGGTTGGGCTGCACTTCGCAGGCCTGCAAGCCTTATAGCTGCCCAGCCTTGGGACCAAAGAGCCTGGAGACAGCAACAGAGACTCCGTGGTTTTTTGGACGGGGACTCTTAAGCAAAAGGTCCTGGAGCGACACCCCACTGTTTACAGCAGAGGGCGAGCAGACAGGCCGTGGTACCGTCCTTCACTACCGGGGGAGGCGGGGTGGGGCGGTGCGGGCAGAGAAAGAGGCTACCATTTATAGGGGAACTGACGTCATGGTGGCTCAGTTACCAGGGAAATCAGCAGCTGGGGCAGGGCGTGAGCACGTAGGCAGTTACTAATTAGGCCCTATAATTAAGGGGATTGGATATTCATGTGAGAGAAGCAGGACTTGGTGGATCAGGAGATGTACAGAGCAAGAAAACAACCATCTTGAGTGGCCTGACCATACAATGCCTAATATACTTGTCCCCAAGAGTAAATTGTATTCAATTCACATATTAGCATGCCAGGAAATTGAGAAAGTATAACTTTCAAGTGTCATTTTATATGCTGATCATTACCCCTTGTTTCTGACACTTCAAGCCCACTAGTAAGTTGAAAACACATACATGTATTGACAGCCGAGGCATTACAAGGGATGCAAATATGGGTGAGACGGATGAGATGCGGTTTCAGTACAAGAAACTGAGCATGGTGGGGGGGATGGGGGCAGAGAGCAATACGAATGATGTAAGACATGTGCTAAAATAACTATCATACAGCCTGGGTAAAAAGTTCAATAAAATGGCACAAATACAGAGCTTTATAAAGGATCATTTCTGATTGGGGGAACGAGAGAAGGATTTGTATTTTGACCTAAAATTTGAGAACTGAATAGGGTTTTAAGAAACAAAGACCTACATAGGCAGAGAAAGCAGATTTAAAACAAGATGTGGAGATAGAAGAATGTAGGGGTAGCCGAAGAATAAGGAATACAAAACTTTAATTTAGCTGGAGCTTAGAGCTTCTCAGGAAGTGAAAATAAGGGTAGAAAAGTAGGTTTTGAGTGCCTAGAAAATTTATTACCCAAACCACCTTTTGGCACTTTGTGTGCCTGCCACACATTTTCATCTATGTATGTACACAACTTAACAACCTGGCCTGATGCGAAACCTCTTTCAGAAAAGGATTATGTTTTAGCTATCTATAAATCTCTGGCACGGCACACAATCACTCACACGTGATTGTTATTTTTGATAATAATGGTGGTTTGTGGTCTGATGAATTCTAGGAAGCACAGAACTCTCTTGAATGTATTATTTTTCCCTTTTTGATTCCTTGTACTCCCATGTCAGTGACTTCCACAGTTATCCATGAACTGTCCAAACAGGAAACCAGGGATGGTCCTTGATTCCACCCACTTCCTTATACCTGACATCTAGGCTCTATGACTCCCATTCTATCAGCCCTTAGTATCTTGTTAAAGTGTTCACCCTTCTCCACCACCTTAGCTCAGAGCTCCATCTTTCTCATCAGTACCCTAGCAACAGCCTCATGACCAGTTTCCCTACTTCAAGTCGCCATCCCTCCAACCCATTTCCTATACCAAAATGAGTGTAATTGTATCTTCCTTCAGTGATTGCCTCCAAACTTTAAGTAAATGCATAAAACCCTTGGCTAGGAATGTAGTAATACAGGGCCCCCTTTAGCAACAAGCACCAATATGATCATGGAGGGGAATAAAAAGGGAGAAATTAAAGTTATCTCCTAGATAGCTAGCTTCGGTACAAGGACAGATAATGAAGGAATTCAGCAAGGGGAAGTAGGGAAGAGGAGGAGCTCTTCTCCCTTAACTGGGAATATTATTACCTGCGTACTGGATGAGACTTATTTCCTGATGTGAAAGGTAGGACTTTTGAAGTGTTCACATACCTGTGAAATTGGTACAGCTTTCCTTAGTTAGATCCTACTTTTTATTTATTTATTTATTTATTTTTGCGGTACGCAGGCCTCTCACTGTTGTGTCCTCTCCCGTTGCGGAGCACAGGCTCCGGATGCGCAGGCTCAGCGGCCATGGCTCATGGGCCCAGCCGCGCCGCGGCATGTGGGATCTTCCCGGACCGGGGCACGAACCTGCGTCCCCTGCATCGGCAGGCGGTCTCTCAACCAGTGCGTGACCAGGGAAGCCCCCTACTTTTTAAGAAGGAAATCATAGACATACAATGAATTTCTAAGGGTCTGTTGAGTATGATAGTCCTAGCATTTCGTCCCTGAGAGAAGCAGGATGTGTGGAACATTACAGGTGTTAAGAATTAAAAACCAGATCTGTTCTTCCCATGAAAGTCCTGCTCATTAATTCCAAACGTGAGAGCTAAGCACAGTGAGAAGCCAGCTTCTCTATGACGGTGAATATGGGGCGATTAGGCAGTTAATTGGCTTATTCTATCTATGTCACATATGTGATGTCACTTGATATTTTACAAAGTATCAGTTGCTTGGTTTTGACTAAACAGTATCATTACAATGCAGAGCAATAGAAACGGTGGGAGACTTGTCACCCTTAAGGTGAGTGGAGCTGTGTAGTCATCTTGGCCTAGGAAAGGGGAGGTCCAGGCTTTCAAAGCCCCACATACCGCGTTTACACTTGTACCATGAACAACTAAGGTGAATGAAAATAGATCTGAGACTGAACACTTGGAAATGACAGAGAGGTTTAGCCAAGAAACAAAGTCCTTTCTTTTTTCCTATTAATTGAAGAGGTCTGTAATTTTAAATGGTCTTGCATTATTTTGAACTCTTAACAAATTCCTCATGTGTAACTTTATAGTATATCTGGGCTGTACTGCACCTGCCTCTAGTCAGAAAATTTCAACTGTAATTGTCCAGGGTTAAACAGTACCTTGTAGATATGCCTCTCTTTGAGAAGAATGTTTTTTAAAAAATATTTATTTATTATTTATTTATTTATTTTGGCTGTGCTGGGTCTTAGCTGCAGCACACGGGACTTTTGTTGTGGTGTTTCATGATGATTTGTGAAGATAGGAGAAAGAATGCATAGGTAGAGTTGTGAAGAAAGACAGGGCTTTAAGAATTTAAGGGAGATAAACAAGGCAAAAAAGAGTAGAACCAGAATGAGGAATGAAGTAATTCACCTTCTCTAGGATTCTTCAAAAAAAGAGAAAAAAGAGTGAAGAAAGTTAATAAGAGTAACAGCTGTGGAAAACCCAAAGTGAGCCCTAATATTAGCTGAACAGATTATTAAAGGATGGGTAGGTTTCAGGGTGGAATCTAGAGAAAGACTAATGTGGAATTTTTGATAGGCAGGAATTTTCTAATTCAGTTTTTTAGAAGCTAGAAATTTTCTAACTCTCTAAGCTTAGTAAGTTGAACCTGGACCCAGGTAGAAAGGGACAAAATCAGGCAAACAGTAGCTAATGGAGATAAAAATGCAACTTAGAAACTTTGAAATTGTAATGGGAACAGGTGAGACAGAGAACTTGCGATCAGACAGTCATATGGTACACCTGGAAGATGACTCCAAGAAAACCAGAACAGAGCTTAACTTTGACATCAGATTATTTACTTTCTTCTTGATATTTCTCCTATTTCTTCTCTACAACAAGGACATTGTTTAGTCTTGTAACCCTAGAACCTAGAAAAGAGTCTGGAACATAGTAAATGGTCAGTAAATATTGGTTGCTTTGTTTAAGGGATGAATTAGGGTCAGAGTTTGGTAAGGCAGGGAGGATTATTCTTTACCCAAAGAGCCCTAATTACGGAGCCAAGAGATTCTTATTTTGGCTTCTGCTTTTATTATTTCTTTAGTTTTGGGCAAAAAGCTTCACTTCTATGCCAGTTTCATACCGATTCCGTATCCATATCCTCCTTGAATAGGAGAAGAATACACTTCCATATGTAAAGCAAATTGATCCCCCTGGATCTGTCTCAGTAGTTTAGCTGCTTAGGGCAGTGGTTTCCAAAATGTCTTTTAACCATTTTTTTTTTTTAAAAACAAAAGCTCTTGTGGAAGCCCACATATAAGCCAGATGGACGTGGAATCTAAACACCTGATTGGGGAGCCTGGTTTAGAATACAGAAATAAGGTAACCTTGGACAGTGGTTCAGTCACTGAGTGGGACAACAGAACATGCATTGCTCTGAATCCACAAATGAGCACCCATCACTCATCTCAGCTCTAGAAAATTGTATCCCTGTGTTGCAGGGGTGTGCTGGTTAGCGGAAACCACTCCTCCAGTGAATAAATAGCATCTAAATCGCTAATACAATGATGGTGATTAAATAGACTACTCTTCATTTAAAGAGAACAGATTTCCTTGGAAAGTAAAGTTACACTATTTTTATTTTGGGGGAAGAATATGAAACGTCAATGTCTGAAAATAATGTATCTATTCTCATAGATCAGCATTTCCAAAAGTGTACTCCATAGAATAGTGGGAATCCCATGAGAAGCAGCATAAAATAAAGTTTCCATGGCCAAAGAAGTTTAGGAAACTAAGCGTTTTCTACAGTCCTCTTAGAGATGTACCAGAGACATGAGCACTTTAAAGTAGCTAATTTTCCTGTACCGAAAACACTAGTTTGACTTTAACTCTTCATTCTCCAAACCTGTTTGACCCTGAAAAACATTTTTAATAATAACAATTATTGATCCATGTACAGAATATACTTTGGAAAATGCTCTTTTGGCTCAATGGCAATTTCTAACCCACCATAGTGAATGAAACCTGCAAGCCATGAGAAAGAGCTGCCCTTTTACTTAAAATTGTCTTTTTTTCTTCTCCATGGAGCAAAAGTGGAATTTCTGAGGTCTTAAATATTCCCCAGCCTTGGTACAAAGCCCAAAGCTATAAAAGGCATCTCAGAGGCGATTGCTTCTCTGGAACATTATTTGTCAAGAGCCTCTGCTTTACTTCTCTGGCTATGAGAACAAGGAGTAAGACGGAGGGGTATGGACAAAGAGTAGAAAAGGGGAGGAAGGCATTGCTTATCAAAAACAGCTGTGGGGGCTTCCCTGGTGGCGCAGTGGTTGAGAGTCCGCCTGCCGATGCAGGGGACGCGGGTTCGTGCCCCGGTCCGGGAAGATCCCACATGCCGCAGAGCGGCTGGGCCCGTGAGCCATAGCCGATGAGCCTGCGCGTCTGGAGCCTGTGCTCCACAATGGGAGAGGCCACAACAGTGAGAGGCCCGCGTACCGCAAAAAAACCCAAAAAACAAAAAGAAGTTAAAAAAATAAAAACAGCTGTGGCATTCTGTCCCCCAAGGCCTAGAGCCTGTTTCAGATTTGAAATTTGGCATTTCTTTTGAAGACAACTTGATTTAATATGGTCCTGTACATACAATCCAAGTGAGTCGGTAAGTGAATTTTGTGGAACGCTGGAACCACAGGGTATGATGGTTTGCTGCCTCACCAGTGCCTTCTGTTTGGACAACTCCTTGATTATATAACCTACTAGAAAATCATTCTTCACTAGTACAGGAACTGATTTGCCAAGGCATAATGTGGTCATACCCAATTTATGTGGCTCCATTAAGCAAAACAGAGTGCCTTCCTGCTGCTCATCATGACTTTAAAATCCCATCTAAATCCAGGCTCCTAGTCTAGCTGGTAAAAACTGGCACCCTCTGAATAGGGAAGGTTTTTTTGGTAAATAGGTTTGCCCACAATGTAAAAGGAAGAATCTAGATGAGAAGTGAAGCAGAATAAAAATGATGCCATACTGAAAAAAATTAAGACTTTTTCTTTCACTCACATCAATGACCTGACATAGTAAGTGCTCAACAAACATTTATTGACTGAAACAGAGAATAGTCTCTAAGAAGTCAGCTAGGCAACATTAATAAATAGAGAGATCTTGGAGAAATGGTTCCGAATCTTGTGCAGTTCGGAAGTGTGCCACTACTCAAATGGATATTATTAATGGATAATTAGATAAAATTAGGACAACTAAAATTAATTTAAGGGAAGGGCACTGGAATCTCGTGGATACTTTCTAGTACTAGATCTCCAGTAGCAGCCGTGAGAGGGAAAGGGGAGATAGAAACTGTTTGGTTTAATTAAATTTAATTAAAAATACATCATGAACTTATTACATGTGTTTTAATGCCATCTCAAGATATTTAATTTCAATATGTGAGAGGTTGGGAGAAAAACAATTCAGTCTAAAGGGTCAGTATGAACAAAGACGAGGATGCGGGAATCACTGAATATATTGAAGAAGATCTAAGTGAGTTGTTTCCAAACTCCACGTTCTTATTCCTTACATATACACTGCCGTATAACAAGAAAGGAGCAAACTCAGTTTTGGACAAATGGAATTTGAATTGTCAGCAGGGTCTTCTATTTGGAGACCCTAAAATGCACCTGATTGTTATTAGCGTCTTCACATGTTCTTTATAAGCACTTCTGTTGAGATCAGCGACAACAGATATGGGAAGAGGACTCAGTGAAGTGTAATGGAAAAAAAATACTGGGCTAAGGAATAAAGGCTCTATACTCCAATCCTAGACCCACCTCAAACTCACTACATGACACTTCAGCACATTACTGCACCTTTCTGGACATCAATATAAAATTAGACAATGGGATCATAATTAAGAGTTTCTCTTACTCCAATACTGGCTTTGAGTTGCAATAAAATAAAAAACGTTTTTTGCTGACAGAGATAGCATAACAATTAGATAAATATTGGGTCTGTTTGACCTTCAATAGAAAATTAATATATACAGCATTTCCCACATTGTGTTTTCTAAAATATGATCCCTGTGACCACTTATTTAATAACTCATAAATAAAAGAAAGGAATAGTTCACTGGGAAAAGGTTTGAGAAATGTGAAATACCATGTGCTCTTTTCTGGAAAAGTTTTATGTTTATGTTAGGATATTAAAGGTTCTGAGAAGTCCTGCAACAATGGATCCTTTAAATTCATTTAAATCAGCTGTTGTTACTAATTATATCTACCAATAATAATGTGCAATCAATACTCAAGGAATGAACAGGCAAGCTTGGCTAATAGTTGGCTTTTGATTTCAGTGAATGAAAGGTGTGTTGCTTTCTCTTTATGTGCAGAAAAGACTGTAGTTATAGGCAAATGTTGCAGACTTATTAGCATTTCTTTGTTATATTGGAATAGAAATTGCAGGACTTTGCCATAACTTGTCTGGATTATTGAAAATCTGATGATTAGATGACTGAGTTGGTGCTTTGTTTAGAAAGTCCACTTTCACAAATAACTCTTTAAGTCAAACTTTAAAATATTTAGGTAGAATTCAATGTCATACACATATCAAACCATTCTACAAATACCAACAGGAGTTTAAAATGGTAGGTTTATGATTTTAGTCCTTATATACATATTACTGTGTCCTTATACACACTATTGAAAAAAATCCTCTTTTAGAAAAAGATATGCCTGATTTGATTAGATGATGGAACTGGAAGGGATTCTAAAGTTCAAATTTTCCAAACTTTTCACTGAAAACCCACTCAAATGACTTCCTTTAAATTGGTTAGAAAGCTCGTGAAAGAGCTCTGGTTAAACTTAAACCATAGGTTCCCAAACTAGTGTACACTCTAACTTACTACCCTGCCCCCTATCAAAGGTTTTCCCTAGCTGGATTCAACCTTCTGCCAGTGAAGCCTCTGAGGCTTGGTCTAGTTGGGATAGAAGTAACCCATGACCACAGTTCATTCTCCTGCACAGTTCAATTTTTCTTAATTACCTTCAGGAATTCTGTTTGGTTCTGATCTCAAGGATATCTTAGGGTAGAAGGTGCTTAGCCTGGAACAAAATGGGTTAAATAAAGAAATAACCTGTGCTGTTATTCAACATATTTAACAACTGTTGCTACTTAAACATCCACCAGTCAGAACAGTTGCTGGCTGTTAACCACGGGCACTGTTATATCGATGCTCACAAGCTGTAAACCAGCCCTGGCATTCTCCACTTCCCTCCTCTCTTCCATAACCTTGCTATTCATTGTGCATGTATCTCTACATTTGTGTTTGCAAAAATGGAGGTGGGGTGGAATGAGGCAGAGAGCATTATTTTTTTTAATTAAAATTTTTTTAAATTTTAATTGCTCTGATTCTAGTGATTAAGAATATTTTTCTTTTAGTTATTTATTTTTAATTAAAAATTTTAATACAATTTTAAAGGTTACTTTCCATTTATAGTTATTACAAAATATTGCCTATATTCCTCATGTTGTAAAGAGAGCACTTTTTGTATTTATAAATTCACTCATTAAATATTACTAAGCCAGATGCATTTCTTGCTCTTATGAGCCATTATGCACTACAGAGAATGCCTGAGTGAGAGCTACCCTTATGCACCCACATTCCTGAGATTCCATACAAAGATATTTTACCTACCACCTTACAAGGGACAAGCTTGCCCCTGTATTTCCAATTCCAGTAGCATATATTTACTGATAGAGAAAAGTGCCATCAAATGTAATTTAATCATTACAAAGCTTTCCTTTTCTTATTAAATTATTTAAGGATCCATTTCCCTGACATTTGAGCACCTTGGAAATTATCCATTTTGCATGACTGTGTAAGCAGTTCAAAAGGTTCTGTAAAATTAGCTGGATTCCCTTGAAAAAGCAGGGAGATTAAGCAGGATTAATGACATCAGGGATGGTCAGCCAAACTGGATCCCTAACTGTCAGCCATGATGATATAGTTTCCATCATAGCAGTTGTTTCCCACCATGACCCCAACAGCTAATGTTCAAGGTTCTGATCTAAAGAATACTTATCTACATAGATGGTGTCCAAGTCAATTTCAATGTGGCGATCTAATATTTCAGGTGAAGAGAACATTTTGCAACCTGCTTTATTAAAGAAAGTTTGGTCTTTGTGATGAACTTGTTTATGACTTGCTTTGCCAGTTCACTTTTAAAAACTTAAGTATATAAAGAAGTTATGGTACATAAAACAAGACTTATCTAATCATAAATTTAATTAGGAACACCAAAGAAGTAAACTTAACGAATGTGATTTGGTTTAGGAATGTAGGTTCTGGGTTTTATTTAGTCTTGCTAATAGGAACGTTCCCTGGGGTGGAGATTTGGAGCACAGAATAAGAAAGCTATAGAGAGGAGGGAAAGTTCTGCTCATCACACCTTAATTGTTTGGCCCTGCTTTCAATCTGTCTTCCAGTAACTGGAAGTATAATTAAAAAATGTTTGACAATAATCCCCCAAAAGGAATACTCCATAAATTAAAAGAAAGCACTTAAATCAATGGGAGTGCCATTTCAGCGAGGACCATTCTCTACAATTAAAGCTCCATTCATGATACCAATAGCAAGTTGCAACAAAAAAAAAATAAGTTAGTACTAAATTAGCAATACAGTTAAGACAGAATGTCTGATGGTCTTTCTAATTTCATCTCTTAAGAGTGCCCTGATGGTGATTAGGTGTTAAAAATATATTTCACAAATGTAATTACTAAACTATAAAGGGAAATGAATCACAATGACTAGTGAAAAAATAGTCATAATACACCGATAAAAACAACTCCTAACAAAACACAAACAAAGGCAGAGCAGTTTCAGTGATGTTATAGAATATGGCCCAAGTTTTCCATTTTACTTCTTATGACCGTTTTGCTTTTTGGAAATTCCCACCAGCAGGGGAGAGAACAACAAATTCTTACATTCACATTTGCTTTTACTAATATACACTATCATTGTAACATTATTTAAATGTAGCTGAGTAGTTAAATTTTGCAACATCTGTGTTTGAAATAAAGGCAAAATAACAGACTATAAGGTAGTTACCATATTTAACCTCAGCAATATCTGGTACGCAAAGAATGTCAGAAAGAATTCTTTTTTTTTTTCTTTTTTTTCGGTACGCGGGCCTCTCACTGTTGTGGCCTCTCGCGTTGCGGACCACAGGCTCCAGATGCGCAGGCTCAGCGGCCATGGCTCACGGGCCCAGCCGCTCTGCGGCATGTGGGATCTTCCCGGACCGGGACATGAGTCCGTGTCCCCTGCCTCGGCAGGCGGACTCTCAACCACTGCGCCACCAGGGAAGCACCAGAAAGAATTCTTTAACCACATATTATTTCCTCTGTTCAGTAATTTTTTTTTCTTTCTCCCACTGTATGTGAAATCTGTGATCTGCCATCTTGAGCAGATGCTCAAATAGTACTTGTAAAAAAGATAGGCCTATATTCTACCATAATCCTTACATTTTAAGATGTAAGAAAGATAAATGCTTAAACTGTTCAGTGACTAGGCTTGTAATCTATCTTTGATAAAAAATGCCAGATTGGCAACTCTATGTAAATTACACCCATGTTATATCTTGAAATGATATCTTTTTTTTAGCATGACATTTCTCAGGAAGAGACAAGTGTTATATAAGTTATCCAAAAATAAGTAAATAAATAAAAACCGAAACCCTCAACAAGAAAAAACTACATTAAAATTTGGGCAAAGAGCTTGAATAGAATGTCTCCAAAGAAGATACACAAATGGCCAATAAGCACTTGAAAAGATGCTCGACATCACTAATCATAAGGGAAACATAAATAAAAACCACAGTGAGATACCACCACAGTGGGAAGGCATGGGGCAGGGGGCAGTAACTGTTTAATGGGTATAATTTTCAGTTTTGCAAGATGAAAAATGTTCTAGAGGTAGTTGCTTGTGCAACAATGTGAAGGTACTTAAGGCCACTGAATTATATACTTAAAAATGGTTAAGATGGAAAATTTTATGATCCTTGTATCTTACCACAATTAAAAATAGAAATAAAAAATGATAAAGACACCAAAAAAAAGCTCTAAATGACTGGCATCATCCAGAGCTCATCACTGACACAGTGGGAAAGGATAAAGTAGCTGACTGCAGCGGATTCAAGTCCCAGCCCTGCTACTTGTGGGAAATTTGGTGAGATGTGGAAAATGAGAGACTACTATAAGCTCCCTAACTTTCAGTAACTCTACAATTCTATAAAGATGGAGGATGGTGACAACAGAATGGAGTATTAGGCACTGCAACACTCAGTATTCAGGGATGAAAGAAGGAGGAAACTTAAAGGACTTTTCTGTGGGAGAAAACTGCTGACAGACCATTCCTGTGTTCTAACCTGTAGTCAGGATCTTGGGATCCAGAGGATACATTTTGTACTCTTCTGTCTCCCACTGGGGCAAGATACCGGCTCTCCTCTGAATGGCAGTGTGCCAAACAACAAAAGCTCCATTTAATAATACTGCTTAGAGAGGGAAAGATACCTTATTTCTTTGGAGAATTTTCTTGGAAAGAAGTCATTAAGGACATCCATTCCTGGATAGCTCCAGAATGTGGCCAAGAAATAGAAGACTGCATCAGGGCTCTCAGCTATTTAATAGCTCTTCTCTTTTCCTTGGGACATCGCACAATTCCTTGTGAAAGAGCACTAAGAACAAGCTGCCTTGCGCTACCATCAAAAACAGAGTGCTAGGGCTTCCCTGGTGGCGCAGTGGTTGAGAGTCCGCCTGCTGATGCAGGGGACGCCCGTTCGTGCCCCGGTCCGGGAAGATCCCACATGCCGCGGAGCGGCTGGGCCCGTGAGCCATGGCTGCTGAGCCTGTGCGTCCAGAGCCTGTGCTCCGCAACGGGAGAGGCCACAACAGTGAGAGGCCCGCGTACCGCACAAAGAAAAAAAAACAAGAAAAAACAGAGTGCTGTCATTAAAATGCTTCACTATGGTGATTTTGCCCCAGTAGTAAGCACATGTGTGGTGAGTATTGAAATCATCACAGAAAGGCAAAAAGAAAAAGCATAAGACAAAATTGAATCATAAACTAAGACAAAGAAACACATAATAAGATTTTCAATGGAAATAAGTTAAATGGCCAGAGGTCATGAATGAACTACTAGCAATTATTACAGATGTACTGCCTGTGTGGGAACCAAATAATGGTGAAATGTATACGATTATGGGACAGGTATTAGATTTTGGTCACAACTAAAGATTTCTGTATTAAGTCTTTGATCTCTTACTCAGGGTTGTATACGATCTGGAGGGTCTCGGCTTTCTACCTTACTTTCCTAAGCAAGAACTTCTCCAGAAAGTGGCTAATATCAGAAAAGAATAAAGTCCCAAAGAGCCAAATTAGGGTTAGTTTAGTGAAAATGAAGAGTAAGCAGTGTAACTAGAAGGCAGCCGAACACTCCCTTGTTGAGCACACACACAGTTAACATACAGTAGGGTGAGGAAGTGGTAAAAAGTGGATGCGTGAAGCTGTGACGTCAGTTAACACCTGACTGAGAAAGCATTAGTGTAACAGCAGCATTTCAGAAGGGCCACCAGCTGGCAGAGCAATGAAAAGCAGGAAGGGTAGTGAGCTAGGATTGAGAGGGGCAGAGTGAATGGTCAGGTAAGGCAGGCCTATACACGCTCTTAATGTTGGGGTTCTTGAGACAGACTGGAAGTTGAATCAGGTCCCAAGGAAAGAAAGAATTACCGAGAAAGCAAGCACAAGAAACCACCCCTACATCATTGTTTGTGCAGGAATGGAATCAGGATGATGACGTTTGCATTCCCGCGTGCAATTGTTCGCACGGACAAGATGAAGACAACTACCTCTTCTCCAGTTTTATCTGTAAGAATCAATGCTCCAAATTTCACAAAACCTCGAATCTCTGATTAGCTTAAGAGTTCCAGGATTAAAGCTACAATATGTCATTGGATACCCTCAAAGAATCTTATGGAAGCATAGATGCTAATAAGTACAATGAAAACTTCTATTGCCATTTGGAATATACCCAAAGAAATGTTTTCAGTCAGCAGAAGGGGGGGTGATGAGTTAAAGCAAAATGGAATATATTTCCCAGTTGGATATACTACAATCTCAGAAGTGTGGCTGTCAGAAAGCATGTGGACTCAGAAAGGAGGGTGGGCTTTTCAACACACTCCAATTAAAGCATAAATGCAATTGTTTTTAATACAATTTAGTTGAATTTAAACCTGAATTCTGCTTCTGTTGACACTGTATTCTAACGTGACAGTTAGAAAGTCAAACAAAACGAAAGCCACGACTGTAAATAGTAGTTGAGTGGTCTACTGAGTTGGGTCATTGAAATATTTTTACTTAACCCTGTTTAAAATGAAAGTCCAGGTCTTAGGGCATCACAGGTAGAGTACTGCTTTTGTGAAGACCTATTTGTATGATAATAGTTGTGTGCCTAGAATGGTAGGTGCTTGAGGCCTTATTCTCATCACGTAAATTAATGCTCTCAAAACAATCCTAAGAGAGAAGGTTTGCAGGTGAGAAAGTGGCAGAGCAGGGATTCAATATCAGATCTCGAAGGTCTTGTAGTCCATGTACTTAGCGACTATGCAGTAATGTCTTCCTGATTTTAATTTCTATAGAGCTGGCTTAAAAAGTGGGGATTTGGGTTCCTCTTTCCTACTCCCTTGTTCAAAATTAAATAAACTAGGTACTCAGTACAGAAAAAACTAAGACTTTCCTACTTCTCACGACTCACAAAGTGACTAACATACCTATGCACTCAGCAATCATGAATATTTTGGGAAATAATTTCAAAGAGACTGCACTTATATTATACCAAAACAGGTGCCAGAAGAGAGTGAATCAATTAATGAAGTGAAAATTTCAGGCAAAAAGGAATTAGATATTGTGTAGATATGTGGTTCTCACACTTTCAGTTTATGGGTAACTTGAGTGGCAAAGGAATTCAAGAATCACTTGTCCCATCCATTTATGCCTTCTACTGCATGTATGTGTACACAAATGTATACTCAATAAATACATATTCTGTTTTGGACTCGACAGAAAAAAATGTTATTAGTTCATGCTAAGAATAAAATTGTGGACAGTGATTATAGACAAACAGATCATAAACACTGATGCTACAAGAAAAATTTTCATAAACCATCTATAAAAGCCTTGTGACTTTCATTTGTAGGCTAACAATACCAGATATTTTTCCCAACAGGTCTTTCAGCTTTAGGTACATCATAATTATGGAGTACAGCACTCTGAAAAATTGGTGGTAAGACACATATAACATGATCCAAGATTTTCATTTTTATAGGATATAATATATAATTGTCATGATTGGGAAATGTATAAATATTTCCACATTGCCTTTGTAGTGCTATAACATCAAGAAAAATTTTATACATGTATTCCTTTAGGAATGTATTTTAGAATTCAAGTTAGTTTTAAAGGACTCTTCAGTTGGGGTTTGACTTAAGGGTTATTCAATTAATGATACTTGAATCAAGGACTCTGTTCCAGCT
Source organism: Phocoena sinus (assembly GCF_008692025.1). Taxonomy (NCBI): domain Eukaryota; kingdom Metazoa; phylum Chordata; class Mammalia; order Artiodactyla; family Phocoenidae; genus Phocoena; species Phocoena sinus. Next base: position 57,495,640 of record NC_045771.1, read on the forward strand.
ATATTTTTAATTCAAGGACTATGTTTAAAATTCTAAAAATATTTAGAAAATAATTCCCAAGTAAATTGATAGAGTTTTGAAAATTAGAAGAACAAGGACTTAGACCATCTACATGTTCAGTGGTTAGAAAGGATGAATTAATAAGGATGTCCTTCCTTTGGGACCTATACAACAAATTAACTTTGACATTAAATTGAAAGGCTTAGAGAGATTTTTTCATCTTACCTTTTAATGCTATCTTTATGTATTCACTTAAGTTATTACATGCAATATGATAGATGGTCCCTAAATAAGATAATAACAGTGGCTCCCTGAACTAGTAACTGCAAGTTGAAGCAGTTTAAATCTGCTAAATTATGTTGATATTTGCTCAGCTGACAAAAACAAAATATTTTCCAAAACAAGGTGTCAATGTAGTAAGTTTTAAAAATAAAAAGTAAAACTAAGATTTTCTGTCATGAAATCAGATTAGTTAAATGATTTTAAATGTTTTAACCACTCTGGTTATTTTGTGTTAATCACAACAGAAAATAATTCCTATTAGGTTTAAAGTTTGTCAATGATTCCTGTCTCTTAACATTCAGAAATATATTCTAAAATAATGGGAGATTTTCTAATATGAATTTATATAATATATCTCCAGATATAATTTTTTTCTGATTTCTTGAGGGTCCATATGAGGGGACTAAAGTTCCTCCCACTTTCCAAACACTGTGGAAAATAATAAAGAGTTCTTGTTCATTATTTCAAGGATCTTACTTCTAACATTCATGTAGCATTAATAAGCATGAAGATGTAGTATAAACTCAGAATATTAAATGTGGAGGGGATATATGTATATAGTGTGTGTGTGTCTGTGTGTGCGTGTGCGTGTGTGTGTGTTTATGTGTATGTTTGAGATATGTTGTCAAAGCATGATTGGCTTTCAGCTTTTCAGGGATGTATTCTTGATGGAGTTGTGTTGTCTTGCCCTTTTACAGAAAAAAGTGATGGACGTGGTTTTCAAATTGTACCAGGCTCCCATAAATAAGCTCTGACTTGTGAAAGATTGTATTCTCCCAAATGGCAGCTCCAATATAAATCTCATCCTGCATCATTTTATGATGGATGTGGACACCCCTCCTTCAAGAGGTTGTGTCTATATTCATTCCTTTTCAATTTGGGGATACCTTAGTAGTTGACTTGACCTTCAGAGTATGGCAGAAATGATTCTTCATGACTTCATAGGCTCAGCTATAAAAGGCTATTGGTTTCTCCTTGGCTCTCTCTTTTTCTTGAGACACTTGCCCTTGGAACCCAGCCACCATGTTGTAAGGAAGCTCAGCTTATAACACATAGAAGGGCCAAGTACGGGTGTTCTGATTGACAGTCCAAGCATCAACTGCCATGCATGTGATGAAAGAGGCTTGACATGGCTGTCGTCCCCTACCTATAAGTCTTCAGGCTGAAGCCCCAGACATCAAGGAACAAGTCAAATTGTTTCCCCTGTGCTCTGTCTAAATTCCTGACGCAGTAACAGCCAGAGATAATAAATGATGATTATTGCTTTAAGCTACTAAATGTTGGGGTAATATTTTATGCAACAACAGGTAACTGTAATAAAATATGCCTTAAGGGCTCAGGAAATAGATTGAGGAAGAGTATTTGGGTCTAGTTCCAGCTCGGCCACTAAGTAGGTGTGTTAGTCTAATGTAACTAGTCATGAATAAGATACAATACCCTCCAGATCTCAGTTTTTCCACCTTCTAATTGGGAAAAATTGGACTAGGTCCCTTTCAGTCCTAGGATCCATGATTCTGTGATGGGCCATTCTACATAAGGGTATATCATGAGGTATACCCAATAGATATTTGTTGAATGAATGAATGAAAAATTTAAAAATAATATAATAGCCATTAACTAAATACTCTGGGAGCTTTAGTTCTAAACAGAGTGAATGGGATGGAAATGATGTGCTGATTATCCTAATCACATTGCTGCATTTTACAATATCTTCAAACAGAATGAATTGCTATATGGAAGATAAATGTTTTTGCTTGTGGTTTTCATGATGAAGAAATATAGAGCAGCCATCACCACTCACCACATCCACTTTACAGATATGAAAACAGGATAGACAGTATTAAAAGTCACATAGGTAACACGTGGTAGCAAGTGCAAGCTGGGGACAGGAGAGGTATTCAATATTGCTTCAGGATTGGACACACTAGGTCTTCTCAAGTTTGGATGCATATTACAATCACCTAGGGAGCTATAAAAACACACTGGTTTCCTGGCCTCTCATTCAAGATTCTGATTCACTGGGTGTGGCCCAGGTGTGGGTAAGGAAACATCCCTTTAAGTTCCTAAGGAGAAGTATGGCTAGAAATTAACTTTAGCTCTTCATTTTACACTTGCCTCTCACTTTCCCTGAGATCTCTACCTGAAGAGAAACAGAGAAGAGAGAAAAGAGGGACTTCTCTGAGGAGGCATTTGGTATGCTTTTAATTTTAATTTCTAAAAACAAAATGATCCTTAACTGAATAAGGGAAATAGTTATTTTAAGGGAAGAAAACTACATGAATGTTTCTTTCCTATATGACTCTTCTTTCTGGATCATAGAAAATCCAACTTTTATGTTAAAAATCCTGTGTGGCAGAAATGAACAATGACATAAGGAAAGCACTACACTGAGAAGATGTAACTCAATTGAACCTGAATGAAGATCCACTCCAGGTAAGTTGGCATCAATGTGTCAATCTCAGAAACACCAGCCCATCTGCCCAGGAAATATTAAGATGACCTTCAGCAAATTAGATTGAATGTTTTCACTTGAAGGGTGACCTGGTCTTGATGAGAGAGAAGAAGTTTTGTTTCTAGGAGTTGGAACCTGCCTTTGAGAATCTGTGACTGAGCTGAGGGCAGAGCGAGGCACAGTGGTGCATGTTGGTTCAGATAAAAGCGTGGCAGAGAGGGATCCCATAAGATTCCCAGGCAAAATTCTTTCCCCCAAATCTCTTAAATTGTCGCAACAATATTGGTTTTTAGACAAGAAATGATGGTCTTTTCTTGCATATTACTGAAAATCTAATAATTTGGGGAGTCATTCTCAAGAGTTGCTGGCAACTCTGAGACTCAAGTTATTTGAAATATGATATTGTTATCTGGGAAAGAGAAGATCCTAATAGTGTAGTTAAGAACTAACAGGCTTCCTAACATTATATAATATAAATAAACAGATGCTCTAGGTCCTTTTGGGCCTTTTAGTACATATGACAAAAAGAAAACAAAATGAAAAAACTTTCAAGACAACTCAGCAAAAATTTCCAATTTAGAATCAATCTAAAACTTTTGAGGTCAACTGCTTTCAAAGCACAAACTAGTGGGCTTCCCTGGTGGCGCACTGGTTGAGAGTCCACCTGCCAATGCAGAGGACACGGGTTCGTGCCCCAGTCCGGGAAGATCCCACATGCCGCGGAGCGGCTGCGCCCGTGAGCCATGGCCGCTGAGCCTGCGCATCCGGAGCCTGTGCTCCGCAATGGGAGAGGCCACAATAGTGAGAGGCCCGCGAACTGCAAAAAAAAAGCACAAACTAGTTTTATTTTCTTCCTAAAGACTTTGTCCAGAGCAACATTTGGAATACTTGCATTTGGAGACTAACTTTCCGACAAATGCAGAAGTCTCCAGTTTATTTCTTCAATGGAAATCATTCCATCAAGTGAATCTTATTTATTCCAGGCACAATGTTGCATTTCTAGACTATGTCCCTGACTAAGGACTCAGCATCAAGTATATTATATATACGACATCAGTATATCATGAAAGTATAAATATAGAATTTAAAAATCTCTATGGTAAAATTAGTAATATCTAATTCTAATTCCAAAATGTGGATACTTACAGGCTGAATACAAAAAAATACTTTCCCTACATCATTAGTTTGACCTAAAGCTTCCCTGTAATCATATTAGTTAGGTATTATTTTTATACACTTTTACTAATTTTTTAATATAGAAGGGATTTTCAGAGATGATTTGAAATGACCTATATCTTAAAAAAAACTTTTCTAAAGGCTTATGAGACTTTTTTTCTCCCTATAAGTTTCACTGTCATGAGCAAAGGCATTCATTTACATTATTTCACTGATCAAGTGGAACTCAGAGTAATAAGTACTCTGTAATTATTTGCACCAATGACATAAAAATGTATCTTCCCCTAAAACTATATTTTGAAGTCAGAGTAGGTCAGCATTTCTCTGTTCCACATTTTCCTGGTTCAGAGGAACATCAGGAGCTAAAGATCTGTCCAATAGCCATGGGGAGAAGGTCCCAGTAAATATTAAGGTGGGGTTCATCTTTCACTGCCGGAAAGCATCCAGGCCTCTCTGGGACAGGTCTATGAAGACTCCACCTCTCCTAGAGGGCCAGGGAGGCATCCATCAGGGAGTAGCAAGGCTTTCCCAAGGGGGGCTTTAATCAGTCTTTTGAGAAAACCTAGGAATAACACTGGGGTTTGCATGTGTTGCATCAACTCCTTTATCTCTAAGCATGGACCAGGAGAACAGGGGAGTTTCTAGAGTTGATTGGGAGAGTGACAGGATTCTATTTGGAGAATGGGTTGGGGAAGAGCAATCCTAGAGGCAGGGACAGTCAGGGAGCTGGGCCTGGGGAACTGAGGAAGACTTCATGAAGATGACCTTGAGCTGAGAATAGAAAGATAAGTGAAAATATACAAGGTGGAAAAAAATATATATGTATTGCTCAGGGACACAAAACATGTAATTAAGTTAAGTCATGGTGATAGAAATTCTAGGATAACAAGTAATAGTTGCCTCTCAGTGGGAAGGGAATGGAGTGAGATTGGGGAAGAATTCATAGGGTACTACTAACGACTGCCTTAAACTCAAAACTGTTGGAGACCTGGTATGACCAGGCACCACACTCTTGACTTTCACAACAACCCTATGTGGTATGTGGCATCTTCATTTTATTGAGGAAGAAACTGCATCCCAGAGAGATTAAGAGACTTATTCAAAGTCTTCCATTTAGTAAGAGGTAGAGTCTAAATTCAAACCTAAATTTTTCTGAATCTACACTCTATGTTTTCATTTTATCAGTACTTCATGACAATCTCCTCACTTTAGAAAAGCACGTCTTTTGTTTGATGGTATCATAATTGGTAATAAAATTAATTCAGAGTCTTAAAAACATACATAAGACTTTCATAAAATTTACATGGAACTGACAACCATCTGGTGAGCATAAACACGGGGGTGGGGGGGACCCTCTTGCTTAATTAAATCCAGCTGGAGATCCTAAAATATTTAAGATAATTTTATTCTTGATAGTATGAATTGCTATGACTTATACAGATAATCTGAGAATTATTAAAAAGCAACTCTCTTTCAAAATGGATGAGGCTCTTCAGTAGGTCTTGAAGAGCTCCACGCAGTTTGATTGCATCTGCCCCTTTATATACACAAGAGTACCATATGATTCCACAGAACATTTCTGGTTCTAAATAGCAGTTGTAAAATATTTTTCCTCAATAAATGGCAACACTGACATGCTTTATGATAACCACTATATGATTACTGTATGTGGGAACTGGCATCTAAATATTACCAGGCAGTAGAGCCTGTTACGTAAAAAAAAATTAAGGCAAACCAAAGGCCCCGTGAAGGCCAGGAGTGACCATTAACACTCTCCAAATACATGTCCATTCTCAAATCCAGACACAGAGCTGCTGTAGGAGGCTGCTACTCTTCCATGATGCTCTGTGCTTCCTGGAAAACCCAGAGATGTGGTCTTTATCTGCATATGAATCCTGACTCCCCCTCCTCTCACTATGCTTCTAAGATGTTCCTAAAGTAATACTGGCTTTAAAGGAAACTGGGATACAAGTAATCCCAAAGGACAATTAGAAGTCTCAAATGCTCCACAAAAAATATTTTCAAAATTTATTTTCAAGGAAGATCAAGTTAATCATTCATGTTAATAAATGTTAAAATGAAAATGTTAAAATGAAAAATTTAACAACATCTGCTGCTCTGAGTAAAAGTACATACACATATTTTTATCTGCTGTTAAATACTGCAATATAGAACCACTGGTTTCTCACAGAACAGCTGGTTTAAAAAGGTATTTCTTCCGTTTTTATATTGCCATTCATTTTTCTCTTATGTTTTATTCATAATATTTCTATATATGTTTTAAAAGATAATAGTTTCAGAGTCTTTTTCAATAAAGCCCCTTAAACTTTCCACATGGCAAATGACCAAGCTAGGTTTGAAACTCTGTTATGGCCTTCATGAGCTGTGTGACCTTGGGAAAGTCAGTCAATCTCTCTGAGGCTCCATTTTCTCATTTGAAAAATGAGGATCATAATGCCTGTCTTGCAGTGTTAAAATGAACTTCAAGGAGCTTGGGTTCATAAAACATTTGACATGCAGTAACATTCACTACATAGACACTTATTTTTATTGTTGTCTGGGCAAGTTCCATTTCGTTTTGAGAATAAACTGTAATTTAATAGTGAAGCCTCTAGAAAGTCCAGTAAATCAGGGATAGGGCCCAGATACAGTCAGAGAAGTGGAAAGTCCTTAGAAAGCTTATAGAATTATGATAAAACCTTTATCTCTGTGTGCAATAAGATTATTAGGAGAGATACACACATTTATGGGATTGTTTTTGTACATTGCTGGTAAACCTTTTCCTTTTGTAACCTAATTTAAAATTTTACACATTAAAAAATTTCTGTTCATACACCTAGTATCCCTTATGCCATCGTCTGTCATTATAATTATAAGAAACAATCTTCAATGGGATCTGAAAATTATTCTGCTCTTAAACTGGCTTTTAAAAACAATCTCAAATAATATATCGAGGCTATCTGGCCAGATTTTTCCATGTGCCCTGTGAATAGCCTTATTACCTTAAAAAGTGGTATTTCATTGACAGTGGCTGAAGAAAAGTTTTAGCAGATAACAATAATAACAGTGGTCATAATAATAGCTAATATTATTAGCATTTACTATGTATTAGCAATGTTCAAAATGCTTTATATATGTTGTCTCTTTTAATTCTCACAGATGGGGTACTACTGTCACCCTCATTTTATAGATGAAAAAAATGAGGCACAGAGAGATTAAGAAGAGAAGAAAGAGTAATTGACATGGCATGTCCTGAGAACATCAATATTAAAGCATGTTGCCTTAGACATACTGGATGCAGCTGAGCAAAGACCTTTTGAATTAAAGAAATAAGAAGAAAGGGAGAGTGACAATAAAAGCAATAGAATCACAGCATTCCTATCTCTGTTCTCTCTCCTCTCCATGGAAAGCTTCCTTTGAGTATGTAATCCATATATTGAACGAGTTCTGCGTCCTAGGCAGATGAAGAAAGCATTTTAGGGAGTGCCCTAAGTATTTACGAAGCAGTATTTATAACTACAATTGGAAGGAAACAAAGAGTGTAAATAATTACTGAAGTTACAAATATTAATATTCAAATGATATTATTGATCCATACTTTTGTTCTGGTTTTAACACTCACTGTACCCATATCATCTTAGGCTAATCAACACACTGCTCTAGTTTCCCATCTGTAAAATGAAAGGGCTTTATTAACAGATGTCTAAGGTCTCTTGAAACTTGACATTTTCTAGTTCTTGTAGAGCTCAAGGAACTTCATCCTAATCTTTTATATGATGTTCTGATCTTTAATATATTTTGAGACCAAGGTCCTTATCAAATTGCACTTGACCTCCACCCACAAGGCCAGCTTCTTGTCTTAGTCATTGAAACAAAGGCATGAGAGATTCCATTTGCCTTGAAAACAGAGAAAATGATACTGACATCCTATAGATTTAATCAGCTCCGCTCTGTTTGCTGACTGGGTTATTTATTTCTGCTGTGATACTGGCCTAATAAAAAAATTAGTTCCAGTTGTGGCCAAGACAAAGCAGTCCTATTTTAGGGGAGTTATGCCCACCTTTGACATAATGAGAATAAACTGTTGGTTAACTCATAGAGCAAGGGAAGAGATGGAAAGCTTCTTTGTTATTCCATGTTATAATAATGGAATTTTCACTTTAAAGGCCCAATGCTTCTGCAGAATAATTAGCACATTTGTTTGTGTCAGTCTCAATCTCCATACATGCCAAGAGTAGATCCCTCACACCAATAGAGACCAGAAAAGTATGAGCAGGATTCCTACAAACATTAGCATCCTTAAGAGTGCCTGTTCTAAATCTTTGAATCTTAACGCTGCATTATATTTTGCAATTGATTTCTATACACATGCTCTCAATTGTACTTCACAACAACCCTTAATGAGGACAGCAAATGCAAATATATTCATGTTATAGATAAAGAAATAAGGCTTAGATAAGTGGAACTTCATGTTTTACCATATGTACAAAGGCTAGATTTAGGACTAGGAGTCAAAGGAATTTGCCATTATTACCTAAGTTATAAATGCTAAGGAAAGGATTAGAACCCAAATCTTTCCATTTGAAGGCCTGTTTTATTTTTGTTCTATTGTGTATATATCTATATCTATTTCTTCCTATCTATCTATGCAAAGATTAAGATTATATCTTATTGTAGGATGATGGGTGAAGTTTCCCATAATGCTATATTTCTTTATAATAAAAAAGTAATAATCAATTACTAGAAGTCCTTCATAAAGTATACAAAAGAGGATTATGTTGCATCACTCTTAAATTATGATGTAATACCAGACCACTTTAGGATGCAGAGCTGTAAATTCACAGCATTGAAAGTGAAAAGGAATTGTGGTTCATAGCATGAGAATAAGTCCAAAGAGGATAGGCTTGAATAGGACATTGATGTGTTGTTTGCTTATTAGAACCATAAGAGCATGAAATGGCTGGTGTTTGAAAGAGAATACTATAAATGTGCCAAGAGGGTGACAAGATAAGCCACTACTTCACAGTTTTGCCTCTGCCTAGTCTATAAGGGACTTCAGAGGTGATTCCACCTTAACCTAGGGAGTCAGAACTGAAGATTTTTGTCCTACCACATAATACCTATTGTAGTGCCAGGCACAAAGCCCAAATTCTGAAAATGCTTCTAACTCTAGGAAATTTGAAGTACTAGAAAGAGCTTCGAATTAGTGTCAAAAGATCTGAGTTTGATTTGAGATCTCTTTTTGTTATTTGCTAGCCATTTAGTCCTGGGCTAATGACTTGCATCTCTGAGACAGATATCCATCCTATAAAATTTAGATGGTATTAATAATTACAATGCCTCTTCACATAGTTGGGAAGATCAAATAATTATTATTATAAACTATGATGAGTACACATAAATGATTACTGTTTCTATTTTTGAAAAAGTCCTTTTAAATATAACATTATAATAATTGATAACAATATTAAACATAGACACACACACTGGACTTATTTGTGTCTATGAAGGCAGCCTGACTCATTGACTCCTTAGGACTACTTTCTATCTCATGGCTTTAATGAGGATATATTTTCTATCCAAGATAAGGAAACCTTGTTGAGCACAATATTGACCCAAGGAGAAATTTAAAAGGGAATAGTTTTATATAATTATATAGAAAATCCAGAAATAAGTCTAACTCCCATGGGAATTTATTGTAGGGTAAATGTAGCATCTTATATTGGTAGGGAAAAGATGGATTACTTAATAAATGATGCTGGAACAACTGTAAAGCCACTTGGGAAAAATTCTGGTTTCTTCTTCATTCCCAATATGTAAATAAGTCAGATGCATTATTAATGTTAATATTTTAAATTAGCATTACTAAAAATGTTGCTTCATAACACCGATCTCCTTGAAATGTAATAGAATATAGTAATTTAAAAGTTATTTGTTAAAATGAATGTGCAAGAACACTTCATCCATGAGTGTGTCCCTGGCTTAATCAGGTTCTAATATATTTCTCTTCTTATTACTTAAAACCTAGAAGAATTGAGAATTGATTTAAGTTTTCTCTCCAATAGTTCCAAATGAAAACAGTTGCCTACTTCATTCTACATAGTAAATTTCTCTCCATCAGGACTTCAAATAGACTGAGAACTCTTTGAGGACAGGACATATTCTATTGATCTTGGTAAGCCACAATCACTGCTTAGCAGAGTACCTTGAAAAAAGCTGCACTTTAAAAGTACTAGTGAGGGGCTTCCTTGGTGGCGCAGTGGTTGAAAGTCCGCCTGCCGATGCAGGGCACTCGGGTTCGTGCCCTGGTTCGGGAAGATCCCACATGCCGCGGAGCGGCTGGGCCCGTGAGCCATGGCCGCTGAGCCTGCGCGTCCGGAGCCTGTGCTCCGCAACAGGAGAGGCCACAACAGTGAGAGACCCGCCTACTGCAAAAAAAAAAAAAAAAAAAAAAAAAAAGGGGGGGACTTCCCTGGTGGCACAGTGGTTAAGAATCCACCTGCCAATGCAGGGGACACGGGTTTGAGCCCTGGTCTGGGAAGATCCCACATGCCACAGAGCAACTAAGCCTGTGCGCCACAACTACTGAGCCTGCACTCTAGAGGTCGCGAGCCACAACTACTGAGCCCGTATGCCACAACTACTGAAGCCCATGCGCCTAGAGCCTGTGCTCCGCAACTAGAGAAGCCGCTGCAATGAGAAGCCTGCACATTGCAAAGAGTAGCCCCAGCTCGCCACAGCTAGAGAAAAGCCCACACACAGCAACGAAGACCCAATGCAGACAAAAATAAATAAGTAAAATTGAAAAAAAAAAAAAGAGAAAAAAAAGTACTAGTAAAGCAGCAAAACATTCCTTTTGATTGCTTTTTTAAACCTAGGGATTGTTTCTACATTTTTAAGTCTAAACCACAATAGTGAAATAAAATTTAGGTCAATATAAAGAAGTTTCCAATAAGTAGACATTAAAAATCTAATATGTAGTTACAATATCTAATATTTTGATAATGAGATAGGTTTCCTTTTGAAGTAGTGAGTTTCTAAGATCCCAAATCTAACAAATGTGCTTATTAATGCCTAGAAATTTCTATAATGGATGCCCATATTTTATAGAAATTTATTTTAATAATATATTTGTAACTCTAGGACTCTCATTATAGCCTTAGGTAATTACATTTCCTATTTCCATACTTAAATATTTTTCATCATAGGGGTAACAATCACTCATTAAATAAAATGGAAAATATGTGTAGAATAAAGAAGAAAATAGGCTAGAGTCCTACCACCCCAAGACAATCACCTCCAATATTTTAGTCTATTTTTTTCCCAAATTTTTGGTACATATATTTATAATTTTTTCTTCCAAGTTATAGTCAGATTATAACCTTATATCTCATATATCTTATTTATTAATTTTATTTCTGTTTGAGGAGAAAAATGCTTTCTAGTACTAAGTAAGCAAACAATTCCAATTTGTTCCATAAACGTACTGATTATGTTCTCCTCTTAAAAGGAGCTCACATATGCAACTGATCTCACAGAATTATCAAAATATTAGGCTTGGGAACAAAATAAATAAAGATGAAAATGATGTATGTGTGTATGTCTGAATGTGTATAATTTTTATAAATATCGGTACTTTAGCCCTTTGTCCCTAAGTAGATAATGAGACTCTACAGCCTTTTTCAGACAATTCATTCCAAAGACACTCATGATAATATAACCTTTAAAGTCAATTTTGTGTCCCTATTGGTTTACACTATAAAACTGAAAATTTTAGGGCAAGTCATATCACTTCTGCAAGCATCAGTCTCTTCATCTTTAAAAATAAAAGGCTAATATAAATATTTGCCTTACAGGGTTGTTTGTAGAATTAAAGCCATTAACACATACATACTATAGAGAGTGCCTTAGCACATAGAAATTGTTTCATAAATGTCATTTATGATTATCACTCTTGGGAAAGTCTTATAGTCAAACCTCAAAGTAATCTCAAAATCTTGAGGCTGAAAATTTTTTTCTTTTCCAGGCTTCAGTTAAATAGAAAATGATAATCAATTTTTTGGAAATAATAATCTTTTAGAAATCACTTAAACATATCTATCACGCTCCTGTTCTACACATTCCTATCTTCTCATTTGACCAATTCAAAAAATACTGGAAAATATGACCTTTTAACACTGACTCTCTGCTGTACTTTTCTCCAATTCTTTGACTGTCTTATAGAACCTGGATTTAGTATAACAGAAGTTGTAGGCCTACTAGGGACTTGCAGGCTACCTTAGAAGCTACCTGGTAGGATGTCTTAGAACTATGTTCAGACTAATAACATAAAATAACTAGCCCATCACAGGCAGAGAGCCTTTCAAGTTAAGGTTGAGGGCAGAAGATGACGTAGAGCAGGTCGTAGTGTATATATTAAACACAAAGCGAAAGGAGCCAGGATCTAGGAACTTAATTTGCTTTGCCAGACAGCAATCTATCCCTTCTGGATATCAGTACCACAGTTTACTCATTGAGATCAAGGCTGGAGATTTTATTCTAGGGATTTACATCTTGAATTTATCAATTTGAAAGTTTAACTGCCAGTTAGGAATTAGACTGACAATGTGTTTATTTCTTCCTTCTTCCTTTCTTTCCTTCCTTCCTCCCTTTCTTTCTCGCTTTCTAAGAAACATCCTTATTACAAGTGTTCTTAAACATTACATGCATTATAGAATGTGTATAACTTCCATTCACTGATTATTTCTTTGACTATAGAATTTTTTTTTTGTAATGTCTTTATGTGCTTTAGAGACTTTTTCATGTTAAGTTAATTTAAAAGCGACTGAGTGCTCTTGGGAAAAGAATTATTGTGTATGGGGAAAAAAATCAGTGCTTAATCCTAGGAGAGATTATGAGATTAAGGAGAGAGAGTCTGTGTTTGACAGTTTAAGATTATGAACAAGTATAAGATACCAAAATTCTAGTTTGGATCACTCCATTCCAGAATACATGGCATTAGGTTAGCTATCTTTTGATACAAGGTTAATGAAATTGTTCCAAAGAGCATAAAACTATGGGTCAGAATAAAATAGTTTTTAGAAAAATCTATTTTTTCTTCAAAATTGCTTTTTTTCTTCAAATTTGGATTTGTATTATGAAATGTATTTTTCTTTATAAGGAGTGATTGTATACAAACGTAGCTCTAAAGCTTTTAACAGAACTTCAAATTCGCTTGATAACATATCTTCTTCCTTCTCTGTCAAATAGGTGGCTTGACAAATGAATGAATTTCAGAGGAGATATATATATATATGTATGTATGTATGTATATGATAATATTTATGTCATATCTTTACATATATTTATATATACTAAAATAAACGTAAGTACATATTTATACAACTTTACATGTATGATATATGTTTTATAAGTTAATATGTATTCATTAAAAGGTATACACTTATATTTAAATTTTATATTTAAATATTACCTATTTCTCCATTTACAGGGTATCCTAAGGATCTTCATATAATTTTAAACTTTAATGATTTCCAAACTATAAATGCTGTGAACTTATAAAAACATCATTTGAAAATTTAATTACTTAAATTTATTTTATACTTATTTAGTTTTGTGATTTTTGAGTAATAAATTTTTTATTTCAAAAACTTGTCAACTGATTAAACATGACAAGCAACTGAAGTAGGTAGACATCTTCAGAAAATGACTGAATGGTTCTCGAAGGAGAGTATCCAAAACAATCTTTGCCCACTTCAAAATATTGTCTAGGGATAGCTCTATATATAAGCTTCTGGGACAAAACAGTGGCCCACAGCTATTATAAAAGATAAGCATGAACAACAGAAGCACTTCACTAAATAAAAGCCCATTACATGAGGGCAGAATTCTGTGCTACTTCATGTGGGTTTGCCCTAGTGGGAAAGGAAATGCTATCTTCAGGGTTAAAATGATTAAAGCTGAGGCATCTTTGGAGAAAACAGACCTTCTCAGTTTTAATTACAGAGGTGAAGTTTTTGTTATTCATTGCCTCAAAGTGTGAACAATTAAAATTCAATTTAGTAAGCTTATTAAACAAGCATAGTAATCTAACCTCTTATTTTAGGTTCCAGAGCATAAGATACCATTGTCTACTGCTCTGCAATATTAGGGTTTTTTTCTCAAAGAGTCTAAAACTGATCATTAAATGCTCTGATACCTCTGATTAGTCCAAAAGTTAAGTCTATGTTTATATAAATTCTGTACACTACCAACAAAGGTTAACACTAGCCTGATCACTTTCAGGTCCCCTCCAGACACTGCTCATTTTTGTATAACCAGCGCCTTGCACAGTGTTTGGTCCAAAGTACACCTTCAATAATGTTTGGGAAATTGCTGTGAAATTTTAAATTTTATGATACAATATAAAAATAAGCTCTAAAACATTATTCTCCATTTAAATATATCAAAATTGATTATTTTATTTGAAAATGTAATATAATCTTAAAAGACTTTACTGAGAAAAGAATTAGAAATACATCTTACTCAAATTTAGCCTTTAAGGAACAAATTAAACACACAAAAAAAGTTACTCTGAAATTTCCTAAAGTCACAGTTCATTAACACTAATGTTCTATTTTACCCCAAAATACTTGGCCTCATGAATGAGGCTTCTGATTTACCCTCACTCAAGTTGCTAACTTAGGCTGAAACTGATATATAGTATTTATCCAACTTTATTGGAGATTTTGTGAAAGAGGAATGTTTGGCTTTATTTCTACAGGAAACCTTGGTCTCCAATTTCTCTTGGAGGAATGTTGTGTTTTACAGCTGTAGGAACTGGCTTGTAATATGACTGTGGGAAGATTAGTTTATTTTAATGCCTGTTGCATACATGGATAAATAGATTAATGAATGAAATCTGACAAGTGGACATACAGTAAAGATGTAAGTACGTATTTAGTTTCAAAATAAAGCAACAATTTGAAGAGCCACAAAGCTGCATATTTAATACGATTTTTCATTTATTTTTAAATCACCCCATAAATGCTGGGTATCTTTTCATGTTTCTTTTAAATTTCTTTTAATTTCATGTTTGAACATCTTGTATCTTGGACTTACATAACTTTGATAGAATGTAGGGTCAAGGCACAGTTCCAACCACAGTTCAAACAGAACACTAGGTATTAGTGTTTGTTCAATGAGTGAATGAATCAATGAATGGAAGGATGACTAAGGTTTGGGCAAAGTCAGTGCTACCAGTCTAAAACATTTACAGTAGTCATTGGAAAGATAGTACAATAAAATTAGTGTTAATATATGTGAAGGTAAAATTTTCCTTGGTGTTTAGATTAACCATTCAATTTACCCTCCTTTTATAATAGCAAAGTTTCACAAACATCACTATTTCTACATTTCTACCTGTAAAACAGAGTTCTTTTTTTTTTTCACTGCTCTGTATCAGTGCTCATCTTTTACAGCATAAACTCTCAGGTAAACTGGTTAACCAACTTGAGCAAAGATATACTAATAAGTATTTTGACCATTATTTATATTCTAGAAAGTTAAGTTTGAAAAGAGCTCTTTTCCATTAATGGGGTTCTCATGTAATTATGTGGCAGGTCAATATAATTGTCCCTTACTATGGAACTGAGAAAATACAGTGTCTGAGAGGTTAAGTGGTCCTCACAGGAATTCAGTGGCAGACAGAGGTTGTAAATCTATAAATCAAAATATTCAGATTTTTGCTTAGTGTAAGCTATGACCAATTCTGCTAATTTTATATTGGAACATTAGATATATGCTGTTCTGACAGTGGAGAATACTCCTTAGTCCCTTCCTGACTGCTAGACCTATTTAGGGACTCAGCAGGTGGACCAGTTTTTACATTCTAGAAACTATATAGATTATGTAACTATAGACTTTATTCTCACCTTTTAATTTAACTTTAATGTCACATTACACAAAAGGGTTGGCTCAATTTCATTTATTTGGATCAATGTAATATATTAGACAGGAGGTCCATAATTTCCTTTATATAAAAAGTGCTTAAGATTATCCATAAGTGGTGCATTTAAAAATTCATTAAAGATCCTGACATGTTCTATTAGCAAGTTTCCAGGAAGCACAGATGGCAATTAATCACACAGGTGTTGGTGATTGAGGAGAGCAGTACCATCTATGAAAAGAACTTCTGAATCTCCAGAAACAAATAGTACTATTATTAAAGTCATCTCCTATCAATACTCCAACTTTCTTAGATCTTTATATAAATTCTTTGGCTATTAAGCAACACATTGTACACCTTAAACTTACACAATGTTATATGTCAATTATATATCAATAAAGCTGGGAAAAAATTAAAATTTTTGCTCATTTTAGAGTTTTCCAAATGGCTGAGTGATGGAAAATCCATCCTAGCAGAATAGATGGTCCTTTAAGCCAATGGTCCTCCAAGTGTAGTCCCTGGACCAGCAGAATCCGCATTGCTTGGGAGCTTGTTAGAGATGCAAATTCTCTGGCTCCACCCCAGACCTACTGAGCCAAAAACTGGTGGTGAGGCCAAGCAATTAGTGTTTTTAGAAAACCCTCCAGATGATTCCCATGCAAGTTAAATTTTGAGAACCTTTACCGTAAGCTACGTGGAGGTGCCTGGAAAAAAAGGCCCCCCAGAGAGAACACAGTGGAATGTAACAATTAAAGTATTATAACTTATATTATATTTAAATTATAAAACATCATTTGGTCATGGACAGTGTTTCTTCATTTTGAGCTCATTAGAATATATTTAAATTAATAATTCATCAACATAGAACTATATGGATGCTAAGTGCAATTTCATTCTGTGAAGAAGAATTTGCTTTAGGCAATGGTGGAATGGAAGTTATTGAATGTGGTAACCTAGGTTGAGTTACTGTGAAAGTCTTTGCAGGCTGGCAGGGACCTGAGATGCTAAATTATAGCCGTTGGTGTTCCATATGTCCATCTTGCATGCTCTATGACTTCAGGAATATTTCCCTGAATCATACATTTCCTTTACATATCAAAAAACCAGGGCTGAAAATTATAAACCATCTTGGAAGATGAAGAAACTAGCAAATTGCCAATCTAGGGAGCCAATATGAAAAATAGTTCTTTTACTTGAATTTATTTTATCTTTATATATTCTTCAAAGCAATTCCAGAATTTCATGGACATATAAAAATATGTGGTCATACAATTATATTTGCATTCTTTTAATTCTACTTCTTTTATTCTGTTCATTCTTTATATTGGTTTCCATGTCAGCAGTGCCAATTGTAAAAGCCACTGCTAATGGAAGCTTAAAAGCAAACCAACAAAAAGAACTCTCTAGCTTTAGGTTAATTGAAACAGCCCAAAGATTTGGTGGCCAAAGTCTTAATCAAAATTCCTTCCCCAGTGTGGATAGGGGAGGGGGGGGAATATAGAGGTAAGGGATTAAGAGTACAAACTGTTATGTATAAAATAAGCTACAAGGATATACTGTGCAACACAGGGAATATAGCCAACATTTTAAAACAACTATAAACAGAGTATAACCTTTAAAAAGTGTGAATCACCTGTAACTTACATAGTATTGTACATCAACTATACTTCAATAAGAATTCCATTGTAGCTAAATTTTTTATATGATGAAATCATCATCAATGAATTATCACAAAAGTTGATTTTAAATTATAGCTGAAGAATATTTAGTATACTGAATAAATAAATCAGCAAAGCTAATAATATGGTTAACATTCACACTGTATTAAAAATGTCATTCTTTCTGAGGTTTTAGAAAAACAACTTATACAAACTGTAGAAGGAATATGAGTTTTGTTAGTATGACCCCTGTTGAATACTCTCAAATACTATCTATAGGTAGCCATGCAGAAATAATTCCCATAACTGTGTGATATGAATAAAAGAAAGTAGTGGTAAATTAATCAAAGTGCTCATTATTTCAATATTTTCCTCCTTGTCAGTTTGGGGAAGGATACTGCATGAGTAAATCTCTCTAAAGGCAAGTGCAGGCTCTATAACAAATAGCTATACACACAAGCCCCAAAGAGATTATATCCGGTGTTGGAAGGGTTTAGCTCCAAGGGTGGGATGGTGCTGAAGACAGAAAGGGACCTCTTTTCAGTCTTTCACAGTCTCCTTCACTATCCACTAGTCATTAATGTACCTGTATAAGTGCTTCTGCTGTATGGGCCAACGTTTGCTGCATCTCCTTTTACCTTAGGCAGATATTCAGGAGGTTGGGTTTAAAAAGATCTCAAGCAGCAGCGAATGTAGTTTATTGACAGGATGCTTTACAGATAGATAATGATAGTAATGAGAAAGCTGCATAATTGCTCTTCGTGGTGGGCCAAAACCTCAGTCAATGGCTGATACATATGGAACAAAATTAAGGCACTTTGTTTCAGAACTGGAAAGGTTCCCAAATTAGAACAGATCCACTAACAGTCCATCTGGCTAGGTTTTGGAATGGTGGACATATTGTGGCCTATGGAAGCAATTCTTTAGAATAAAAATGGCAGGGGTGTTCCTTTGCCAATAAACCCAGAGGACTTTGTAGGAATTCAATACATATCTACATCAGAGAGCCCTGATTGCTCACATCCAAAGTAGAAAAATCTCAAAAAAAGATGTGAGTATTCAATGTCATTGGTGTGAAAGATAATTTCCCATTTCCTGGTCAATGCAGGAATGCTTGTCAAACTACATGTAGGATCAACTCATTTAGCTGATATGCTTTATAAAAGATAAATGTACTGCCAAACTAGTGGGGAAAACAGTGCTCTGGCTTCCCTTCATATGACTCTGGTATACACAGGAGCCTCAGAGAACCAAGGCTTCTTTGGATCATGGTTAAAATTAGGGCTGGGCTTAAAATTTAGAAGGAAAATGTTCATATGTTCATAAAGGACTAGCAACTCCTTTAGTTAGTTGAGCCAGTTTCAAATACTACCTTTCTGCTTAAAGAACCAACATGGAATAAAAGCCTCCAAAGGATTTACAGTTCTAGGATCAAAGAGAAGAGCTTTGATTTTTTTTTTTTTCTCTTAGGCACACGCAATCTAACCCAGGGAACACAGCCAGGGAGATCACCCAGCATGGACCGGGTCTCCTGGGCTTTGTGGTGTAACGTAAATTGGAGGAGCGAAAATCCTCTTTCTCCTTGGTCAACTCATGGCATTAGTGTAATTAAATGTTGCAACGCTCTGCCAAACCAAGGACAAGCAGACAAGAAATCCTGCAATAATAGAGGAAAGCCCAGCAGCATTGGGTGGTAGGGGACCTGGGTCATAATAGTCACTCAGTAAATAGTCTACTGAATAGAATAAATTAATTCTAAACTCAGCTCTGCTGATAACTACCTATTCAACCTTAACTATTTTCTTTCCTGAACTTTCACAAAACAAGTGTGATAATGGTGCTTACTTCCCAGGACTCTGACATTCTAGAGGGACAATACCTAGAAACACATCTTGTGAAGGGTGAGGGATTAAAGATGGTATTTCTCTAAAGGTCACCTGGGGACTAGCATTTTAGGGGATAAAAGTGGTGCCAATTTTTTCATTTTTATTCTTGTTTTATTTAACAAAATTTAGGTAATCTAAATCGAAGAATACTCCCTTTTCCAAGGGACTCAGTTACATGATTTTCATTTGAACAAGCCAAAAGTGTGTCTGATGGACACTCATTTTTATTATATTAAGTAAAATGCCCAAGAGATGACTCAGCACTAATTATCCAATATGACTTTATTTTTGCAGGAAGTTCTAATCACCTTCCTAATCTGGCACTCTTTCCTCCAGAAGCCTGACACGTTTTACAAATTATCCTTCATATTTTCAACTGAAATACTGGCCTTTGACCGCTGTTGAAATGCCAAGACCAATGGGAGGGATAAAGTGCTAAGTGGCTATTGGTTTTTATGTTTTTGCGTTAATGAAACATCAAAGCTGAGGTTTCAGTGGGGGATGGTATTGAAGAAAAGATCAAAAAGACTTGGCATTGCTGATGCTTAGACACAAACTGGGAAGTTAGGGTGAGGAAATACACAGATATAAAAGGGTGTTCATTTCATCATTTTACTGTGGGTTCACTCTGAATGAAAAAGAGTAGGAAGATAGGGGCCTTTGCTCATGAGGTTTAAGTAGATCTAAAATTTACAGAGATAAGTCACCAACATTTTAGTCTTTTTCCCCCTTGTCCAGTAAATTTTCAAAGTACTCAACTTTTTTTTCTGCCACAAATGTTATTTCTTTGAGAAATAAATCTGGGGGTCATTGCTCACAAATTTGGTGGCAGTCTGCTTTTACCTTCCTGATGTCTATTTAGCAGTTGGTATAGATACTCTTGTTACCCTAGAGACTAGCTCTCTGTCCCACATTTCAAAGTGGAAAACAAATCAAGCACCGTTGGTTAACAAAAGATCCCTCTATCTAATAGAAGGATGATTTTGAAGATGCCACTTTAAATAGAATGATCTAAAGAAGAAAGCTGACTATGGACATTTTCTCAATGTCATAAAGTTCTGTATCAAAATAGCTAAATACAAAACAAAGAAACACAACTTAGTACACACCCATCAAATGTCTGGCAAGTATTTCACATTATCTCTAATATTTACAACAGCCCCAAAAGGTAGGTATTAGTAGTTCCTGTTGAGTAAAGCACAGGAGTAAATGAATGAGCCAGGATTTGTAAACTAGGAGAAGCCCATTCACTTCCCTCTGTACCATGATGCCTCTTAAGATGGGGTCTCCTCAGTCACAAGTGCTCAGAGACTGCAAACCTGACTCATTCAAAAATAACTGTCATTCTTTTGAATAAAGA
Source organism: Phocoena sinus (assembly GCF_008692025.1). Classification (NCBI taxonomy): domain Eukaryota; kingdom Metazoa; phylum Chordata; class Mammalia; order Artiodactyla; family Phocoenidae; genus Phocoena; species Phocoena sinus. Next base: position 57,516,380 of record NC_045771.1, read on the forward strand.
TGTAAATACAGTTAGACATTATTTGTTTCTATCCATGTTAGTACCCCTCCCCCTGAAATTCCTAAGTTTAACTAATTATGGTATCAAGATAAACCATTCTTTTGAAGAGTCTGCATTTCTTTTTTTTTTTTTTTGCTGTACGCAGGCCTCTCACTGTTGCGGCCTCTCCCATGGCTCACGGGCCCAGCCGCGCCGCGGCATGTGGGATCCTCCTGGACCGGGGCACAAGCCCACGTCCCCTGCATCGGCAGGCAGACTCTCAACCACTGCGCCACCACGGAAGCCCGAGTCTGCATTTCTGATGATGATAATGAGGGATTAGTAAACACCTATAGAACAGTGGTTGCAGAACTGAGCACAATATGGAGGTCAAACAAGTTTTATTACATTTTCTCTTCCTCCCTCATTCTTCAGTAAAATTATTGTATTCACAAGGCTTTACTGAAGAGAGACACAGATGCTACAATAAATATTTACCCTTACACAAGTCCAGAGAGCCTACTGGGTGTTTAGAGTGTTTAGAAATAGATAAATAATCCCATACAAAACTATTCAAATACACAAAAGAGAGAACACTTCCTGAGTTATACTAGGTATTTTATGTATACTGTCTCAATCTATATAAAAACCAAGAGAGAGAGATTGATTACTTCATCTTATACACGAGAAAAATGAGATTCAGGGAATCTTACTAATATCATTAAATTAGTCAGTGATAGAGCTGTGATGCTAATCTTCCTAACAGTAAACTATGTTGCCTCTCAACATTATTTACAGATTATTTTACGGCTATTCATAGTAATTCGCCCATAATTCCTCATGTGAATACACAGAAAAATAAGTGTTAAGTTTCACTGTCATTGAATCTTGCTGACCTGTGATTTTTAATTCTACGCTTATGCTCTATTTCTCCACATACAATCAGCATTTCTTCTAATCATAAGACATAGCTTATATGAAATCCTGGTAATTGCATAATTGAAATCTATTGGATAATTTATACCAAACAAGCTGAAATGCAAATTTTATTCTTCATATTAAAAAAAATTCCACCTGGCTGGGTACTTCACCATGGAAGCTTAAATTTCTTAAGTGCATAGGCCTGTCTTGTTTAACATACACTCAAGTTTGCGGTTTTTGAATGAGTGAATGAACTAATGTCCTCACTGAGACCAAAAGGTACCTCTCCTTGGCTTAGTAGTTGTCACTTGAGGTATACAGAAAATTGCCAAAGAATTTCAAAATTGAAAGAATTTCATATTGAAAACCAGAAGTAAATAAACTTGCTTTACCTACTGAGGGCTGGATATGCTCCTTAAGCAGTTGCCCTTGGCCTAAGAGGCAGCTTGATTATTTCTCTGATCTAATTATGAAGTTAGGCATAAACTGAGCCAGTGTGGGACTTTTGTACTGCTAAACCATACTGAACTCTGTCTGCTAATGCCATGATATTAAAAGTTCTCTGGTTAGAAACAGAATTTTCAATTTTTTTTTAACTTTGGAATAGTTATTTGCATCCTCTCAAATCTTTCAAGGTACCTTATTAACCCTTGCTGTATTAAATAATTTTACCTATTTATTTAATATCATATGTGTTTATATGCATCTACCAAAACAGAAAATGCATCCAGGGTAGTATTTTGCTATTCTGAGGAGAAGGAATAAGTTAGTTGGTAAAGCTGTCCAGAAGTTCTTTCTCGCTTGTAGTCATTGATTTTAAGCTTCGAGTGTGTGGAGGAAGTATAAGAGCATTTTAAAAGTGCAAAATAAATCTAGAGCTGTTTTCTATGCTAAAGGCTTTCTGCCCTCAGACAGTCACATGCCATTTCATGGAAGTGAGTGGCACACTTTGCCACTACTCCTGGACATTAGTTTTTTTCTTGCTCTACTGATCAGCTTAGAGCTCACTCTTTTTTAAATTTTTATTTTATTTTATTTTTTTAACATCTTTATTGGAGTATAATTGCCTTTCAATGGTGTGTTAGTTTCTGCTTTACTTTTTTTTTTTTTTTTTTTTTGCGGTACGCGGGCCTTTCACTGCTGTAGCCTCTCCCACTGCGGAGCACGGGCTCCAGACGCGCAGGTTCAGCAGCCATAGCTAACGAGCCCAGCCGCTCCGTGGCATGTGGGATCCTCCCAGACCGGGGCACGAACCCGTGTCACCTACATCGGCAAGCGGACTCTCAACCACTGTGCCACCAGGGAAGCCCTCTGCTTTACTTTTTTATAAAGATATCATTCTTACTGTGCCACACACCTCTATTTAAGAAATGTTTCCTGTTAACTGATTTTGGAAGGAAAACCTGGAGACTTTGAGAAAATTCTGAGCTCTTCTCACAGTATGGAAAAAAAGCAATCTCTAAAAATTATAGAGAATAGTAGAGAGCATCATCTTTTATTTTTTTACCCAAGAGGAAAGCTTTTTGTTTCTCTTATATATGTTTAGTGATTTCTCAACTCTCTTGTATTTTTTCATGAAGTTTCTTTTGAGCTATTCTTGATATAAAATATTAGTGATGGGATATAAATATGGACTGTGGATTAAATAATAGTTTTGTATCATTATTAAATGTCCTGATTTTGAGAACTCAGATGCAGTTATGTAAGAGGATATCCTTATTCTTAGAAAATATACACTGAAGTATTTCAGGGTGATGAGGCATAAATGTTTCTAACTTACTCTTAAATGGTCCAAAAAATAATCATAAAATAATGATGAAGCCAATGGATTGGTAAATCTGGGTAAACGATATATAGGAATTCCTTGTATTATTCTTGCCACTTTTTATACATTTGAAAGTCTATGAAAATAAGTTTAAAATTAATATTAAAATAGTTGTGGGGGCTTCCCTGGTGGCGCAGTGGTTGAGAGTCCGCCTGCCGATGCAGGGGACACGGGTTCGTGCCCCGGTCTGGGAGGATCCCACATGCCGCGGAGCGGCTGGGCCCGTGAGCCATGGCCGCTGAGCCTGCGCGTCCGGAGCCTGTCCTCCGCAACGGGAGAGGCCACAGCAGTGAGAGGCCCGCGTAACGCATAAAAAAAAAAAAAAAAAAAAAAAAAAAAAAAAAAAAAAAAAAAAATAGTTGTGAAATAATTTTCATCATTTTAAATGAGCAACCATAAAACATTTATTAAACTGTGAAGTAATGAAAGATTTTTTTCTCTTAAGTTCTGTTCCAGGTTTCAGGTTAAAATGAAATGCCCTCATTGACACCATTTTCTAATATGTTTAGTGCTTTAGAGAAGAAGAATATAATTCAGCACTTTGAGTGAGAAAGTGCTCATTTGTTAGGTTATCCATAGAACCACAGTGTATAGGAATGGATTAAGACAAAAGCTGGTGGTGCAAGGGGGCGCAGAGCCCATGTTTCCGAACAGGCTTTTGTCTCTTTATGATGCTGCACTGGACAATGTCCTGCAGGTTTGTGGATATCAACTTTGTATAGCGTTTTATTAGTCTAGTCTTACATTACACTTTTTCAACTTTTCAACTTTTCTTTTTGGTAGTAATACAATTGAATGTTTTTCATATCTAAAACATAAATGAGTACTTATAGGTATAACTATATGTCTCTTATCCCTTTTTCATTTTGAAGAATCCCATGCTTTCCAACTTAAATATTTTCTCTAGTTTTTCCTATTATTATTACTTTTAGCTTAGTCTATGTAACTAGCTTCTTATTTGATCATTTTAAACTAATTTTGTTTTTAAAATTAACAAATATAATTCTCCTATCAATCATGTAACCAGATTGTTACAATTCTTTCCATGAATCACTTTCTACAAACCTCTTGTCCTTGTTTATAATCCTATGCTATGCTTTAAACCATTTTTTACTATATATATGTATAATATTCAAATATATAAAATTTATAATATATGAATTCAAACCATCTGGATGACAAGTCAACATTTTTATTCTCTTACATAAGGTCAAATAACATGTTTGATAGTTTTTTTTCTGCCTTACCAAATTAATGAAGTTGACTAGTTGTTATGGGACTCTTTTAGTCAGGGCCTAAGACAATTCATACTATTCCACTCATAAATGTAAATTTACTTTATTTAGAATGGGTACTATTAAATATAAAACTTTTCAATTTTTGTCTAGTAGAATATTAGCCAGGTAGTATGTGCTTAACATGTGCCTTAAAAAAAATAACTAATTGATTTACTAAATTGTAGCAGTGATCACTTTGCCATGATGATGGATAATTAATGAAGGACATGGAAAACGTAATAGGGTACTAACTTACAATTTAATTTTTAATAAACCTAAACATTCAAAATACGTAAATGTCATAAAGTCTCTTCCTTCATTGGGACAATTGTGGTTACTGTAATAACAAAAACAATCAAGAATGTATAATTATATGTTCTGATGAAAAAGCAGACAGACCTGGATAAACTTTTAGTGTGTTTGATTTTCTGGATAGGTGATTATATGGTTTATTCTTGCCCTCTGGGATATTCCTAGCATTTTTAGTGCAAAGAAGTGTTTATCTCCTGTCTGAATTCCTTCTGCTACAGTTTTATGACAGTTATTCTTCTTGTACCTTCAGTAGAGGTGGTGAACATTTGGTTAGCATTATCAATCCATTTGACATCACTGTGTGCTCAGATCCACCCTCAGGTTAGTGTTTCTCTCCTGGACTAGACAGTTCTGATCCGCTTAATGTTAGGTTTCTCTATCTTTAAAATACGTTAGTCTTCTCTCCTGTACTCTAATGGTTCTTAATCTTTTCTTGGTTTGCAGACCCTTTTGAGAACCTGATGGAAGCCATGGAGTCTCTCTCCAGGCAGATAGGCAACCATTCAACAGTCTGTGCACATTTCAGGATATAGTGCACATTTCAGATGATGGCTATTGAAATAAGAATCTCCTCAGGTGGTTGTGTAAATAGTAGATTCCTGAGGCTAACTCCCTGAGTACTAATTGGCGACAACTGAATAAGCACCTAGAATCTGCATTCTAATAAACTCTAGGTGACAATGATGTTTGAAGATTGTGCCATACTCTGAGACATATGAAGACTGCACCGTACTCCTCTAGAGTCTAGGAGCCTCAGATGAAGAATTTCCACTCTATGTTCTCTCCAGGTTTTACGTTTCTTAGCTCCTAGAAGAATCTAAACTTAGAGACCTTACATACTTTATTTAGTATATAACATGTTAATCCAAATCTCCAGGGTAAGGATTTATGAAATCCCAATCACATACCAAAGTCCCATTTCCTCTCTGAAGTTTTCTGTGAATTTTAAAGCTCCTAATGGTTTACATTTATTGACTGTATCACTTGTTTGGCAAAGCTATTATGTTTATGTATTTAAGATCTTGGTTGCTATTTAGAGGAGGCATATGATTATCTTATTTCTCCCATTTCGATCACAAGCTTTTGAGGACAAGGATCTAGTACAGATCCGTATAACCACTGATTGCTCAGCCCAGTGTCCCAGGAAAAGTAAAAAACTTAATAAATCTTTGCTGGTTGATAAATGCATGATTAAAGGAATATATGTTCTTCTGAAATCAATAATTCTCCTTAAGAGTCTTTGACAATGTACTCTTTGGCCAATGACATCCAAGGAGTCATTTCCACATGGCACAGGGTCTCTGGAATCAGATATATGTGACCTAGGATAACATTCCAGATCTGATATTTGTTTGTTGTGTGTTCTTGGGCAAGCTACTGAATGCCTCTAAAAGGCTCAGTTTTCCCATATGTAAAACAAGGATAATGAGAACATTTCCATCACAGGATTGTTGTGAGTATCAAAATGAATTAATAGAGGCAAAATGCCCAGCACAGTGCTGGCATATGGCAAGTACTCAGTAAGAGTTAGTTGTTTTTTGATTTCTTGGTGATGCTGGCCCCCAAATTTCTGCCCCCAAGTGTACTGTCCTGGTATAATCCATTGTCACTGAGTTGGGGCAGGACTGTGAATAAATTCTAATTCACTCCCATGATTAGGCTATGTTATATGGCAAGAGCAAAGGGTTTTTACAAATATAACTAAGGTCTCAAATCTACTGACTTTAGTTAATCAAATGGGAGATTTCCTGGGTGGGCTTGAGTTAATCAGGTGGGTCTTTAAAAGGAATTGTACCCTTCCAGAAATTGAAAATTTAAAGAATAAAGGGACTTATGGCCATGGCTACATGACAAGAAACTATAGGTAGCCTCTAGGAGCTAAGAGCAGTCCCTGCCAATAGTTAGCAAGAAAATGGGGACATCAGTCCTACAACCAACAAGAAAACAGGACCCTCTATCCTACAACTACAAGAAATTAAATTCTGCCAACAACCTTGAAACATCCTTGGAAGAGAACTCCAACTCTGATGAGATCAGAGCAGGACTGATACCACGATTTCAACCTTGGGAGACCCCACCCAAGCAGAGTACCCACAGCAGCAATAGAAAACTAATACATTGCATTAAAAAGCTTGTGAGTGATGACTGAAGTTGGATAAAGCACGAATTACACCTTAAGTTTTCAAATCTGAAAAAAAGTTACTTGCAAATACGAGAAAGGAATAGGTAAATGAACCACTTTCTGTTTCTGTATATGCTTCCTTTAAAGTTCCTATTGTGATTTGGCATTCCAAGCTGGTTTTCCTAACACCAGAACCAAATATATGTTAATTATTCATTGTATACAACATCACAGTGTTTCATTAAGAAATAGTTTATGGCCCCCCTTTTCCGTGACACACAATCAATACATTTTGAAGCATTTTTGTATGTTTAATACGTTTTCACAATGGAACATATTTCTGAATGCGCTTCTATAATGGAATCATGACATGTCTTAGCTGTGTGTACAAACAGTCTCTACTTAAAGACATTCTTTTCAACATAACACAGCTAATAAAATTTCTAAATATGGATCATTTTATATTATTGACCACAAAAACCAAACCCAGAGTTAAATTCTTGCTTTGCCATCTCAGTGATTTACACATATAAATTAAAAAGGGAAAATAATCAGTCAAACAGAGACAGCTAGAGTTTGTCTTCCATATTAAACTGAAATAGATTGAAGTTGGGAAGTGTTGATTAAGCTTGTACCAGCCCTTAAGAAGCTCTCTGAGAAGCCACCATCTTTTAGAAGAGGGGCAGGAAGCAAGGGAATGTTAGAGTTTATAGCAGAATGCCAGATATTTAGAATTTCTCCAGGTCCTTTGTCTATGTTAATAAAGATATGCATCACCCCAAAAGTAGAATAGCTGCAATTCTAACCAAGCCTTTTGAAAAGATAGAGTATATAGGTGTAATTTAGAGCTGTGAATGTATAATTTGGCCACTACTAACTTAAACATTTGCAGTTCAGCAACTTAATAAAGAAAAGCATTTACAGTGTTTCACTTTACTAAATAAAGTACATGAGTCCACTGAGAAGTACCTCCCCAGGGAACCTAATGTATATTTAGGCTATAAAGTAGGTGTAAAGTTGGATCCTTATTTTATTTTCTCCTGCCTTGTCAGATATTGAACATACACCAAAACATATGAGAATGCAAAAAAATAGCATTAAAGGAAAACCATGGAAGATCTAGTGAATTTCATTATATTCTTTAGTCCTAATTGCTGAAGAAAAAAATCCAAAAAGAGTATACTTATGTCCTTTATATAGAACATTAAGCTAGAACTAGTTTTGCACAACTCCATTTGAGCTTTCAATTCAGCTCAGCTTTGATTTTGACAGTTTTAAGGGTCTGAGTGGGTGTCTTTTTTTCTTAATGTTTTCCCTTTGTAACTGAAAATTGTCACTTCAAGGTATTTTTCAAATAATTTTTTCTAGGATTTAATTATTAGATACATCAAAATAATATGGGATTTTTTTTATCATCAAGCATTTACAAAAATGTGACTGATAATTGATAGAAAATGGTCATAAACAATCCCAGGTATCACTAGTCTCACAGAGGAACAATTAAGGGGGAATATGATGGGAATTCCTTTGATAAAGAAAAATACTACACAGCATACACACATGAGCTATGAATAATATATTTTAAAAGAAAAAAACAGGGCTTCCCTGGTGGCGCAGTGGTTGAGAGTCCACCTGCCGATGCAGGAGACACGGGTTCGTGCCCTGGTCCGGGAAGATCCCACATGCCGCGGAGCGGCTGGGCCCATGAGCCATGGCCGCTGGGCCTGCGCGTCCGGAGCCTGTGCTCCGCAACGTTAGAGGCCACAACAGTGAGAGGCCCGCGTACCGCAAAAAAAAAGAAAAGAAAAAAACACAATTAGCTATAACCCTGAAAGCAATATTATTATTTGTATTTAAATGTTTTATAGGAAGACCATCACTTAGCTGAGATGTGTTAGACTTAGGTTTAAAAATTTGAGAGACGTTGGTCCAGGTAGTTTTAAAAATATATTATTTGTCTAGATCAGATGCAGGGGCTACATACTGAGTTAGAATTTTACTAAAAGCAGTAAAGGTACGGATGCGGCAAATTACACTGAGATGGAAAACTTGTATAAAAAGAAGGAAAAATTAACAATCAATTCTGAGAATATATGTATGAGATTGAAAGATGTAAAACTTTTAAGGGCATTTATTTTAAGTTATCTCCTTATATAAATAATTTGGGAGCATTTAGTATCCAGAGAAATGAATGGCCAGCCTACAATAAGGCCGAGCAATTGATTTCAGTTCTTATGACTATCTTGAGCTGGATTCTACTGTGGCTCCAGGATTTCACGCAGCTCTTTCCACTATATTAGCAACCTCAATGACTTTAAATATTGCATTAGGTGTTTTCACAGATCCACAGAAACAGAATGCACAAAAGCCAGTCCAATTTTTTCTAGTGCCTTCCAAATGGAATTCTGGGAACTGGCAAGAAGCATAAATTTCTGAATCTGACCTAAGTGTGGAGTTTGGAGTACTGCCCTGCCTAATGTATTAAAATTTTTCAAAAGATAATTAAAATATTCTACCAGTCAAACAAAATGTACCTGTAGCCAAATCTTGTGTGCTGGTCACTAATGGTTCACCTCTACTCCACCACCTTTTTTGGGGGTGATCTCATTTTCTGTCATGGCCACTCTCCAGTTCATGTTCTCAGTGTCTTGCGGGACACTGGCCTCCCTTCAATTCTTCAAATGCACCATAGAGCTGGTGCATGTTCTGATTCCTTTCTTTGGATCAGAACCCTGATTTGTCCTTCAGAGGGCTCAGCTGAAGTATCATCTCTTCAGGTAGGCCTTCTCTGACCACCCTATTATTCTTTATCCTATTGCTTTCCTCTATTGCATTTATTATCATGTATATTTAATTAGTCCTCACAGACAGACCAGTGTTCATCCAGTCCCAGTACTACGTGTGGCCTGTAGCAGGAGCTCAGTAAGTTTTTGTTGAGTGAATGAATGAATGAATGGATGCTCTAAGAGTTAAGGGAAGGTCTCCTGGAGGAAATGATTTTTAAGTTGAAAGCCCAAGAGATCTAAGAGTTAGTTAGGCAAAGGCTTGCTGGGTGGGGAACATTCCATGGCAAAGGCTGTGATGGGGAGAGAGCATGGTGTGCTCTGGGAACTGCAAGCTTTCCTGTGACAAGATTCTAGAGAGTAAGAAGAAAGAGGCAGTCCCATGTCTTTGTATGGCCTGAACTGGAGGACCCATGTCAAAGAAGGGCAGTTGTTCTGTGCCACGGACATCACAGGTCTGCAGGGGAAGAAAGCAGACAAGCAGGGAGCTGCAGAGATGAGAGCTAGAAAGTACTGCTAGTTCCATTCCCTAGAGGGCGGGGTGGGAGCAGGGAGAGGGTAGCTGCTTTCAGTTTCTGTAAGCTGCCCTAGGAGGCTTCCAACAAAATACTAGTTGCTAAGGAGACTGCAAATTAGCTTCTGTTGTGTGCAATCAAAAATACTGATGAATTCAGCAGGATTTGAGGGGCTGATAGTTCAGTTTTGGACTTGGTGAGTTTTTGGTAGCTGTGAAACAGTCCCATGAGTACAGTAAGTAAGAAGACAAGAGTCAACAGTTAGGATACGGTTCTTTTGCATGGAGGGCAGGTGAATACACTGTCCACTTAAATACAGTCACCCTATCTTTGGTAAAACTGTAGTTGAAAGTATTTTGTACTGAAGCTCAACATTTTTCAGAAATGGAACCATGAGATAAAATTTTGTTTGAAGTGAGATCCGGTAAAAAGTTTATCTTTGCTGATACACTTTCTAACTTTTTTTGATCTTTATGTAACCCAATGTGTTTCTTTATTTCATTTATTTACAGGAAAATTGGAGGCAAATTTGGTGTCCAATGATAATTTATTTTAAATGCCTAGTAAAGTCTACTTTTTCTTGTTCCTTTAAAACAATTTGTATTCTGCTTTATCCCCACTCGTCCACTTTTTAAAAAACAAATGCTCAAACTTGAAGACAACTCTAAAGAAAAGATATACATCTTCTTTATATTTAAGTGGTATAACAGAGAATGGGAATATATAAACACCAGCATTCCTCTGTAAATCAACTTAATTCAACCTCTCTCTTCCCCATTTATCATCAATCAGGAAGGATTTAATAGAAAACAGTTCAATATCAGTAGCAAAAAATTCAATTTCATTAAGAAAAATAACAAGTGATTTGGCATTAAAACTCACTGTAGCCTTGTAAAGGCTGCAAAACTTCAGATGTGTGTTGAGTTTATAATTAACCTGTGATTGCCATGCAAATTGCATGTGCAAATTTGCAGTGCAGATTCACTCTGGGCTGAACAATAGATACAGATTGGATTATAAACTCCAAATTAGCAAAATCAAATTACTGCTTGTAAATGAAACAGGAAACTGAGCACTGAATTCTTTTTAAGATAAAAGAGCAACAGAATTTAAGTTAACTTATAGAAACTGGGGGAAGATACATTTATTGCTGCATTTGCATTAAATATTGACTTCAGAACAATATATCAAATACTTTTATAATTAAAAAATGAGCTGCATAGAACCACCATATGACCCAGCAATCCCACTACTGGGCATATACCCTGAGAAAACCAAAATTCATAAAGAGTCATGTACCAAAATGTTCATTGCAGCTCTATTTACAATAGCCCAGAGATGGAAACAACCTAAGTACCCATCATCGGATGAATGGATAAAGATGTGGCACATATATACAATGGAATATTACTCAGCCATAAAAAGAAACGAAATTGAGCTATTTGTAATGAGGTGGATGGACCTAGAGTCTGTCATACAGAGTGAAGTAAGTCAGAAAGGAAAGACAAATACCATATGGTAACACATATATATGGAATTTAAGGAAAAAAAAATGTCATGAAGAACCTAGGGGTAAGACAGGAATAAAGACACAGACCTACTGGAGAATGGACTTGAGGATATGGGGAGGGGGAAGGGTGAGCTGTGACAAAGCAAGAGAGAGGCATGGACATATACACACTACCACACGTAAGGTAGATAGCTAGTGGGAAGCAGCTGCATAGCACAGGGAGATCAGCTCGGTGCTTTGTGATGGGCCTGGAGGGGTGGGATAGGGAGGGTTGGAGGGAGGGAGACGCAAGAGGGAAGAGATATGGGAACATATGTATATGTATAACTGATTCACTTTGTTATAAAGCAGAAACTAACACACCATTGTAAAGCAATTATACCCCAATAAAGATGTTTAAAAAAAAAATGAGCTGCTGGAGTGTTTTGTTTTATGTTCTCTTGGTATCTGTCAGACAATCTATGGGCTAGAGGGTATCTCAAGGTTGTGACTTGTATGCTAACACATGAAAACAGTTTGGCAAAGTGCAAGTCAAGTTCTATTCCATCCATTCGTCTATCCACAAATACGGAGTTTACTGTGTGGCTGGAACTAGCCACTCCTCTGAAAGGGCTTGGCCTGTGCCCATCCACTATAAATGGGATCTCTGGAATTCTAAACAATCCCCATAGTCTGCTACAAGGCATTAGAAGAGTTTCTTTTTTAAAAAATTTTTTAATTTTATTCATCTTTTTTTTTATTGGAGTATAGTTGCTTTACAGTATTGTGTTAGTTCATACTGTACAGCAAAGTAATCAGCTATATGTATACATATATCCCCTCTTTGTTTGGATTTCCTTCTCATTTAGGTTACCACAGAGCACTGAGTAGAGAGTTCCCTGTGCTATACAGTAGGTTCTCATTAGTTATCTATTTTATACATAGTATCAATAGTGTAAATATGTCAATCCCAATCTCCCAGTTCATCCCACCCCCACAAGAGTTTCTAATGTTTGTGCTTTCTGAGAAGCTCATTGATAAGCATTATATTAAATTTTACTTTAGTGGTTATTTTGGGATTATAAAAACAGTATGAACTCATTACATAAAATTTGGAAAATTAAAAAATGTACAATAGAGAAAAAAATCACCCATACTGATAAATAACCATTGTTGACATTTTGATGTATTTACTTCTCAGTCTTTTTTCTATGAATACAAATACATATGTATATGTACATACATATATATGTATATACACACATGCGCACATTTGTGGTCATACTAGTTCTTTGTCAAGTTTTTATTATAATGTGAGATTTTTTCCATGCCAATTTTTTAAAATAAAAAATTACTAATAACAAATACTCTGTCAAACCTGTTATATTTAATCTTTTTATTATTGGTTACTTGCATTTTTTTCTGTTAATGGTCTCTTCATAATTATTACAATTCGTAATAAGGGTATATTTATATGTGATAATAATTGCTATAGGACTTCCACCTTTTAAATTTCAATGGAACTAAAAGTAAACAAAACACAGACTGAATAACAAACAAAAAGGAATGGCAGAATAAAGGGAAACTGGAAAATTTACAGTATTAAGATCAGTCATGCCAATTATGACAACAAACATAGTTGGAATATATTTTCCCATTAAAAACAATAACTTCTACTTTGGTTAAAAAACTCCAACTGTACCCTGCTTACATTGATAAGAAACCAAACACAATGATGTGGAAATGAAAAAATAAAATGGATAAATGGGGGCTTCCCTGGTGGCGCAGTGGTTGAGAATCCGCCTGCCAATGCAGGGGACATGAGTTTGATCCCTGGTCTGGGAAGATCCCACATGCTGCAGAGCAACTAAGCCTGTGCACCATAACTACTGAGGCTGCGCTCTAGAGCCTGCGAGCCACAACTACTGAGCCCGCATGCTGCAACTACTGAAGCCCGAGCATCTAGAGCCCGTGCTCCACAACAAAAGAAGCAACCACAATGAGAAGCCCACGCACCGCAACGAAGAGTAGCCCCCGCTCACCGCAACTAGAGAAAGCCCGTGCACAGCAATGAAGACCCAACACAGCCAAAAATAAATAAATAAAATAAATAAATTTGTTAAAAAAATAAATATGGATAAATAAAATCAATCTGATTCAAATAAAATGGAAGAAGCATTGAAAATTGAAATCAGATAGTATATTCTCCCCTTTTTACATCCTAAATAAGGCTGGATATTATAATTTTAAAAAAAGTCTTCCAGTTTTATAGGCAAGCATGGTATATTTATGACATTAATTTACATATTATTAGTGAATTTGAACATTTGCATATATTTTGTTTAGACTCCCCTCCCCCCCGATGATTCGCTTTCCATTTTCTTTGCATATTTTCATGTAAGTTTAATTCACTATTAGAAAGAATTTTACAACACTTCCTATAGCTGTATTGTTAATAATTTCCCTGTCATATAGATGACAATTTTGCCTTTATTTGTCTTTGGAAATCTTGTTTCTGGTGACTTTTTTTTAACACATAGAAGATTTAAGTGTTTGTGGTCAAACGCACCACTTCTGTACTTTATGATTTTTTTCTTCTGCTTTTTTCTTTAGAATGGTCTGAGATAAGTATTCACCTACATCTTTGTCTAATTCTTTCTGAGTCTTTTAGCTGGAAGTTGGGATGAGACTCATCATCTCTTTATAAAGGCAGACTTGGCCAGGAGGAGCTTGTGGCAAATCTTCCCACAGCCTTCCTCCAACTGCTAAACAGCAAGGATATTTATGTCACTGTGAATCTCTACACCTGTGCTCAGTGATTTCATGCTGCTCATGGCTCATTTCATGCCGAGCAGCAGGAAAGGCTGCTGTACAGCTTTCCCAGGCTGAACATGAACTCATCTTTTCGCGAGTTGTAAGCTGTCCCACACTTTCCCTGGACTGCCAGAGAAGGGCTGAAAACACATTGCCTGGTACTACTGCCTGGGTTTTCTCTTTAGGCTGCTTCATGCGAGAGGTTGGACCTGCTGCATGTTAATTTGGTGGAAACGAAAGAATAAAATACCCATGAGGTAATGTATCTTGGCTTACTCTGTCAACTGGGAGGCCCTATTCAAATGCTATTCCTGCTGATATTATTACCAGGAAAAAAGGAACCTATTAGATTTCAATAAAATATGACTTTCTTGTATGCTGTTTTTCATGTCATAGAGATGAAAAATCCTGAACTCTTACTAAGTGTAGAGTGCTGGTTTTGTTACATTTAACTTAGAAAGGCAAGAGGATTTTGACGGTAAATATTAAAAGAATTTGAACTATGCAATGAAAATTCTGCTTCTAGGTGCACAGGCTCAAAGGAAGCAAATTTTGGTTAAGAAGTTGCATTTAACAGAAATGTGGTATCTCTTAGTACTGGAAATATATTAAACTGAGAAATCCAGGTCAGAAGACCTTGCTTCCTGGACTTCAATGATGTTTTGCCAAAGAAATGATGGAAGCCCCATCTTTGGGGCAGCTGACGTTAGGCTTGCCAGGACCCTGAGAACATGTTTTATAAAGACCCTATGCTGGCAAGAGGTATAGAGATGACTTCATGGGACTTCTGAGTCTGGAATGTCTTTGCTTCTATTACCAATTATTTTTGCTGGATTTTTGACACAGTGTTTTTAATTTTTAAAAATCTAAACAAAAATAACTATCGACTTCCTGAAGTTAAACTTTAGTCCTGCTGCTACTGTGAGACCGACCTCATATCACCCCTCTTTCCTCATCAGACAAGGGTGGGGATTGGAAGGAACACAGGGAGCCTCCTTGCTACTCTCCAGGCTTGTGTTCCTCTTGCACAAAGTGTGGGTAGGGACTAAATAAGTGAAATAATGGTAAGGGACCCTTTTAAACATATCATTTTAGTATACTTTCCTTTATTTAAAAAAGCACTGCTACGAATTAACAAACTGAAAATACTAATATGGAATACCATAGTCTCAGAAATTTTTTCACCATAATTCCCCAGGCAATATAATTGGATATTAACAGCTCATTCTAACAAGGTCCCAAGCACCATGATAGGTGTTTTAAGATAAGGTAACCCCATAATCCTGGATTTTCCAGGAAAGTCCTGGCTTATTCCTGCTGTTCTGACGTAATTATTAGTAACATCTCTGTTCACTTGCAAAAGCGTATCAGTTTGAATAAGTCATATGGTCATGTTATTTATGAGAACTATTATCTTTTATCTTAATAAAAACTATGAGAACTATTATCTTTTATCTTAATAAAAACTATGAGAAAGATATTATTATGATCCCCATTTTGCAGATGAGTTACTGATTTATAGAAAGGTTAAGTAATTTATCTGAAACCACACAGTTTGTAAATGGCAGAGGCTGGAAGTCAAAGCCAGGCAGTGCGGCTTCAGAGCTTGCCATGGCGGGTCCCCAAGAGCTAAGTGACTTCTAATTTACAGTATATTCTCAGAGTAGAGCAGAATCTACGTTCAGATTTAAGTTCTCTTCATTGGGATAAGCTGGTTTGTGTGCCTTCCTTCTCATCTCTCTTCTCTCAGAGTGGTAAAGAATGTACAAAAGGACATACTCTCAGAAAGAGCAGGTCTGCTAGCCTGGAGAAGAAAGTACAGAACTGGGATGGAAATTCTCCCATTGACCCTAGCAACCTCCTGGAAGCAAGGAAAAAGCCCCTTGATCTCATGGTATAGACCTCTCAGGAATGGTTATGTGGCTTGTGGGAACTCTACTCTTGAAGTATTAGCAGGCAGACTTGGATTAAAAACTAGAGTTCTAATATTCTAGCCGGTAGCTAGGACACCCAGTTAGTGTGACATGAGGACATTACGTGTTAATTTATAGAACACACTTTCCTTTGAACTTTATGTTATACATAGTGTAATAGGTAGCACTGCTTTTTGTTGATCTCTAACTCCTAATGTAGACATTTTGGGTGTAAAAAGAAATAAATGGAGAGTACTAAGTGAAGTGTATGTTTAAAATGGCAGTTACTATGTTAACTGGCTTACATTTTTGATCCTTAAAACTTCCAGTGCCTTAAAAATGAGGAGCATAATATTTTATTTGAGTAATTTTTATTTTGTGCAGTTTTGCCCATGACAACCACATTTGTACTATTCCTCATTCAACAGAGAATTGGAAGCAGGCCACAATTAACTAACTCCTCTGTTTTATGGACAGGAAAATGGATACGTTTAGTGATCTGCTAAACGTCATATAGGTCAGGCATGCGGAGTCTGAATGAGAATGAGGATGCTCTTCCCCCAATCACAGCACTAGCTAATCCCACGCAATTATGTTCCATCATATTGGGGAAGTCAGGCCTGAGTACGTATTCAATGCAAGTCCCAGCAACTCGATGTGCTGGCATCAGCCATTTCTGGATCCATTTGACCTCTGTATGTATCATGGGTTCTCAGATGTGCCTTCTCATCAAGGTCTTACAATACTGTGGCGGGGGGGAGTTTGTGGAATCACCCTGGTTGCTAAGAATGAGAATAAATGACTGTTTCAAGGCCACACTCCTCTGACTCTAGAATGTCGCTTACCCTGAGATTTCCCCAAGCCAGTGGCCTTCAGATAGGTATACATGTAATCCTGGCTATGCAAACACTTTCAAGGTAGAGGGCGTATGAACAATTTGGGGTTTAAATTTCTAGATTCTCAACCTCTCTACATATACTCTTTCTTAAGACTGATCTGCCTTAGAATTTGTCTGAGGTATGCCAAGTTCTTTTTTCTCTAACCCCTGTTCACAAACAACCTTCTTCTACTTTACAAAAGAACAAACAAACAAAACACAAAAGTCTACCTTTCATCATTAGTGCATCTTTTGGGGTGTAAAGAACCTTGCTGGCTCCAAATATTAGTGCTGGATTGGTAAAGTGAATGACTGTAATGATTGACTAACAAATATTTTTGCAAGTCTTTTCTTTCCATAAAACCGTAGGAGGATCTAAATAAGTTGTTAAGCTTAAAAAGGATCAGACATAATTCTTAATTTAATGGTCAATCACCATGTGATTTTGACCTATAACTAAGGAGGAGTTCAAAGAACTGAGGGACAGAACTATAATAAAACTGCTTCTATTTCATCTGCTTTTTAATGTTAATAAATTCTCTCAGCATCTAGGTCAGAAAGACCAAAAATTTGAATAGAATTGGTTACTGAACTCTGTATACTTCTATCAATATATAATCTTTACCAGTGGATATTATGAACTAATGAGGACAAGGAAAACAGAAAAATAAAACCCCACAAACAAAACATTTCATCTGTCTCATTAAGAGAAGCATTTGCAACAAAGCTTTACTTTAGACATTTAGTAATTTTTAAAATTCATGATATGTTGTATTGTGAAGTTGTTAACTGATAATAATTGTGATGATAATTCAATCTAGAAGAAATTCTTTTTGTGTATATTGAAATTACTATTCCCTGGGATTCTTATTTAGATTTATATTTGTACAGTTTTTTTCTCCTTCAGAGAACTGTAATGGCACGATTATCAACATTTTCAAGTAAAAATTATTTTCAAGTAAAAAGGGTGTTACCTTGAGTACAAATTACTTCCTTATTTTCAGGAAGTTAATGGAAATATGAGTTAAAAGCATATGACAAAAATAAATGAGGTAGAATTTCCAATTGTTAAATTTCTACTGATTATTCAAGGAAGGATGTCTGGCTGGCCATTTAGCCTTTTTGTGCCTTTTTTTTAATCATGTTTACAATGAAGAAGTTAGATGGAATCCATTTATTATTTTAGCTGCTGAACTCCTTATTCAGAGCAATCTTAGGTGGGGAAAGGAAAGCTTGAGTTGCTCTGGTGGAACTTTGCTGTGGCCATGGCCGGGTCCTCTCCTTCATTGCCATGGCAACCTTGGAAGAACAGCAGGAAGAATTCATATGGAAAATGACTCCCCTTGGAGGCCCAGGGGTTCAACAAGGCCCTTTCTGACTCAAAAATTGTAACTGAAAAGAAAAAAATATTTCTAGCCTTCAACCTCATGTGCTGGTGTAGCCTTAAGTCAGAGCTTGCTCATGTATTAATTTATAGTGTGATCAGCTCTTTTGCTTGATATGTAAGAACAAGAAGTAGTAGCTTTAGTAGACTCTGGGGTAGGATGTTTGTTTTAGGTAACAGCAGATGTTCTAAATGTTGACCACTTTGGAGTTTTCTACTTATGTCCAGGGAACAGAGGGCTTGCTTCTGGTTAGCCTTATTGAATTTGCCAGTGATTCACTATGAGAAATGTGCAATTAGATGTAGCCAATTTAATTTGCCTAAAACAGTTAAAATAATACGGTCCAGCCAAAAAGTTACTTTTAATATTCTATCTTTAACTAAACTGATCGCTGCTCTATGTGTCTCCAGTGTACAATGAGACAAGACCACACAGTGCATGGGCACTATGATTGGCCAGGAGATTTACATCAATCAATGTTAGAGACTAAGTGATGATAAAGTACTCTTAGACCTCCTGTCTTGGGCAATAACATTTTTCAGGTGATGCTCATAATTCTCAATTATGATGCCCCTTTCAGTTAGGGAAGGGAGAGCGAGAAAAGGGGACATCTGGTACAAAAGAAAGAATGAGATCTTCTCAACTGTGAAAATTTCCAGTTTGTTTCTTGAGCATTCTCAGCTTGTGGACCATTTAAAATACCTAGCTTAGGAAGTTGATATTAGATAATATGAAGACAATTACTCTGGAGGCTGATTATTTTTCATAGAAAGTTTACTGGGAGAATCATTTTATAAGATTTGTGGTTTGGGTATCAAGATGAGAAGATCGAAGTAAAAACATTAAAAGGTTGAGCTTAGAATTTATTCAGATCATCTGACTAGATAAACCCTCTGCAGATTGAAGGCTTACCAGAGACCTTATTAAGTAGAGTGAGTGGGAAATGCAAAGCTAATGTCGTTCTGTATCTTTGTAACTCAATTGAGATGTAAAGACCATGAACAGTGTTTAAATATTATTACAATGACAAGTACATTTAAGAAAGGCTATCCAGGAGCTAATCTATCCCAAACCACCGTATGCTGCTGAGGGAGCAGTGCTTTAAACAGTGCAAATAGGCAATTCAGTTTTAATCACTAAAAATCTTATCTTCTGGAGGAATCTGACTGGCAACATAATTAAACGCGACGATTTGCTTCAGAACACAATGATAGAGTTCATCATTTGCTGCACTTTAGCTAAATACAACAATATGTCAAAATGTGAGGTGGAGTCTTTATTATTTTTCCCAGTAAGAACATTTGATCAGCTTTGTTTCTCAAAATAATGACTCGATTAAACAGTGTATACTACATAGTGTATACAGTGTATGGTTTTATTTCCTCTTTAAAGAGAAGTTAGTGGAGAAGTTTGTCCATTTGATCAAGATTGGCAGATTTTAATATCTTTAGAATTTACATTTACTGTAACCAAGAATTTTCATTTGCGCTAAACACACACATGCGCGTGTGCGCAAGAAAATGAGACGTGGGGACTGGAAGTGTATTAAACAAATACCGTAATTGGATGGATTAAAGATGACAAAACACGTACTTGAAATATTCAAAAACCCACTTTCAATCTATACCTGCTTCTACTTATTTCTAGGAAAAAAATAATTGGAAGTGTAAAATATAAATATATGGAGGAAGGAGGCATAATAACTGAGTATAATGTTAACGAACAAACACGCAAACAAGATATAAAAGCTCAAAAATTATTTAATTTTGGAATTATTTCCAAAACTGAAACAAATATGCTTGAAATGAAGTAAATATACTCTAACAACATACATATAAAGCAAGTCCTTCCTGAGACTGTTTTTTCATCCAAGTTTAAGAAAATTCCTTTTAACAGGAAAAGCCATTAACAGAGTGTTAGCACTCTGCCACCTACTGGACGACTTGTCAACTCCCAAGAAATGCGCTCAGGAACTCGAATAGTGTATTTCAAGAGCAAGGCTTCCTACGTACAGCATTTGGTAGGAATAAAGCTCTGGGATACATGCAGGCAAACTTTTCCACCCCGTTTGGCAATAAGCTATTTCTCCACTTATTATGGAAGGCTGTTTGCCAACATGATTCATATGCTCAGAATCAATCCCTTAATGTTCCAGCAATAAAAACAACGGCACAACAAATTCCTTCAACAGGTTTTTAGGTGCCAGCTACATTAGAGTCCATTCCCACATAGAGAATAACAATGTTACTTTTAGGCACCAGGCCAAAAGTGACAGCAAAAGTGAAGAGGAGTTTGGCAAAAGGTCGTAGGGGCTTTTATCCCCCTACCCTTTGAGAAAACAAACAAGAGGACCATCCTTGTGGGGGGCATCTTCTGGATGGAGTGGACAGAACGTGCCAGTACGTCTACTTTCAACAAGGGGAACCTGTAACTTCGAACTGTAAGACTCAAATTATGTAATATTTAACTTTACAGATATAACACATGTAAGACTAGATCATGATGTATGAAGCCAACCCAAGTAGAAATTACATAATTTGGTAAATCCAACTGAAATAAATGTTCAATACAGATAATTCAAATTAAGAAAAAGCCTGGCCAGCAGTGAAATGGAAAATAATAATATTATTATTATAATAATAGAACAGGACATTACATTTAAATATTTATACCAAAGTCAAAGAATGTCAAAGTACATGGAGAGCAGGTAGACCTCACTTCTACAAAGAAGTAAACAAACTCAGGAGGTTAAGTGATGGAAACAGTTTAAGGCAGAGAAAAGGTTGTATCAAACCCTAGCTTTGTCATTTACCAGCTAAGTGATCTTGGCCATTGTTAATTAGCTTCTCAGAGTTTTAAGTTCTTCATCTGTACAAGGAAAATGTATGATCTAACTTAGAAAGTGGCTATGAAGATTAAATAAATATTAAAATAAAATACCCAGCTCGATTTCTCAAAGACTAACTGGTGCTTAGTAAAATATAATCTCAAAAAAAGTCACAAAACCTTCTGCAGAGCTAGAGCTGGAACCCAGGTGTTCTGACTGTTTATGTTATGCCCTTTACAAGACTGCACTGTTTCAAAACTTTAAAAATAATGTAAAAAATAAGATTCAGCTCCACTGGTATGCATATTGATGGGCATATATGCACATGACTTCAACTAAACCAAGGTCAAAGCTTGACCTTTGTGAATTAATTGATTGTCCATATTTTATTCAGCCCCATCTTTAGAAAGTCATTTCCATGACCTGAAGTATGGGTGAATCAGGTTTGATATTAAACTTTTATATTAAACCACATCTCTGTAATTATCTCTCTTTGGTCTACTTCTATCCTCTCTGGAGAACATAACTAGATTAATTTCAAAGTTAATCTTTGATGATTAGCACTATCTTCATATATGAAGTGTAGCCCATTTATAGATTATTATATCAAAGAGAATTTATGAATCTCAAGCAACAAGCAATTGAGGGACATCATAAGAAGAAATGCTCAAGTAGAGCTTCCCTCTTCTCTAAGTAGTACCTGCCCCCATAAAAAAGGGATTACTTTTGCCCATTAGACATGGTGGACCATCTTCAGTAGAATATGTCTGACAACCCTTGGGAAAAAAACAAAGCAGTTCTTCCTCATTGGGTGGGATAAACAGGGAATCTGTTTCTATGATAATGGCAAAAGTATATATCATTTTTAGCTAGCGAATGGGAATATGAACCCCTAACCACCTTCTTCTTTCAAATGCACAGGGTTGGTTTAGAAGGGGAAAGTTTTAAGAGAAAATGGTCTTTCACTCAACTATGGATTGTTTTTAAAATCTGCTGCCTCCTTGCTTATCAAATTTCAGCCATGGTGGTTAAGACTTCACTGACAAAATGTTGCCATCTTGTGGAAGAGGGTATAGAATGGTTTGTTCGCTCCATAAAGGACACATGTAGGATCAAAGGTGTGACTCATAGGGAAGTATATATCAAAGAGTTTTCAGAGCTGTTCAATAAGGTGAGAACCTGGAGATACTAAGATGGGACTGGGTATTAGGGACTGGATCCTTTAACAGGTGGAAGTTTGGTCCAGATAACCAGCAAGATCCCTTCTCACACTAAGATTCCATAGTTCTAGGTTTACAAAATTCATGCTGTAGAAAGATATTCATGAACATTTACTCTCTATTGTTTTTTGCACAAAAAACTTTGGAGGCATATTAGTACAGTGGTAAGGACGCAGAGTGTGGAACCAGACTTCCTGACAGCTCTGCCAATGGGCTTTACTCATTATTAGCTGTATCACCTTGGGCAGTTACTGATGTTTTTCTGTACCTCAATCTGCCCATTTGTAAAGTGTGGTTAATAATAGTATGTACTTTTTGGTGTTATTATAGTGATTCACTGAGTGAGTGCATGTGCTCTGATACAGTGCCTGGTTCAAAATAATCCCTGCATGCCCCCTTCCTCAAGTGTCGGTGCACTCTCCCTTTCTACAAAATACACACCCTACTTTGACTACACAACGGGAATGTATGTGTAATCCCAAAACAAGCAGGGATGGCGACTACGTGGTACAAATCCCATGACTTCCCACTCCTGTAGCCATGACAGATATTAATCTTCTAGCATGGCACCCAATGCTGCTGTGCCTAGATGTGATGTCAGCATCCTTCTCAACACAGGGCTCTGGAGTAGACAAGTGAGAAGAAACATATTTGCCATTTCTGCTTTTGTTAATTTGTTCAAGACATTAGAATTTAAACTTTAACTGTGAAACCTGTCATGATCAATGGATAAACCTCAGATTGACACATCCACTCCACTTTTTGCTTCAGTGTGATATTTTCATGGTGGCCTTTGTAAATTGCCACAAGATTTTGGTTTTATCTGTTTAGTTTTTCATATGAAGAGATGTGCATTATTAATAACCTCATGAAAATTGGTATATAAAATGTGCTTTGTTAGAGGTACCATTTCTATTATAAGTCATCTGTTTGACAGTGTATGTATTTATTTTTCATAATATTTCATTTTTTAGCAGTCAGCAAGAAAGTTTTCAACACTTGCTAGAAGAGATTTTTCCTATTCCTTACAGATTAAGAACCATCTTAGAAATGCAAACTTTCCTGAAAGAAAGGAAATCTACATGCAAAGAGATCAAAGGAGACAGAAGTTAGACAGCACAAGTGACCTAAATTAAAGATGACCCTGTCATAATTTGTTTCGGAAAAGGGATTGATATTTATTACCAGCCTTTTCTTAGAACAAGATAGCTAAACCTAGAGGGAATGAGGGACCTAGGAAAACTATAAGGATACAGAGTCCAGCAATAGTCTGTTGGGAAGAGCAGAAAGTTTACAACCAAGTAGCAGCAGGCTATTTCTAGTCTATTTCTAAGCACTATGTTTCAAAGGGACGTCTCAGCTGCAGAGATAAGATAAATGCAGAATTCTGAAGTCAGAGATAGTGGAGGGTCCAACTGCCAGGCCATACATAAGTACATGTCATTTTATAAAGGACATAATGTGATTAATATTTGAGCACTTATTCTGTACCAGGTACTGTGCCAAGAGCCTTACTCATTCAATCTTTATTGACACAATAACTCTGATGGGTAGGAACTAATATTCCTCTTGAATGGATGAGAAAAATGAGGCATTGCAAGGTTAAATTGTTTGCCCCAGGCCATGTTGCCAGTAACCAGCAAGGCCAGGACCTGATCTTAGAATCTCTGACTCCAGAGTCTCTGTACTTAACTACTACACTGAGGGTCCTTGTGGTTATGAGATAACTGCCAGGTCCCATCTCCCTAGGGTCCAAGGGCCAGTGGGAACTTCAATGCAGGCAGGTCCCACCCAGATGACAGAGAATGTCAAACAGAACTACTATTCAAGCGTCAATACTACTATTCAAGCGTCAATTGCTGGAGAAACTTCTAGATGAATAGAAGGTCAGGAACTTGACAGTCAGAGGGGATTTTGTTTTGATCAGGCTCCAGCAATGCCCCATGCCCTCTGTGCTCCAGAGCAGTGCAGGCACAGTTAACTCAGGGCCCTTAGGGGCTATGCGTGGGCTAGAGAAAGATTTGCTCATTATTCTCAAACTGGTTGTGAAGAAGAAATGACAGGCCTGCATACTCCTGGGGTCATCATTTGGAAAAGCTGGGATGGGACTAAGGCTGGTAGCCCCAAATAAATATGACAGTGGTCTAAACAGCAAAAAATCACTTGCAGAGCAGATTAAATGCAAGCGTTTAGAGTGATGTCTCCTTTCAAGTTATTTTGAAGGGATAGACATTTATCAAAGGGGACACATTGAATTCAAAACTTGTTAAACAGTTTATTGATGCAGGTTAATGACTATATCAAAGTGAAACAGGTCAAGCAACAGCACTGAGCTTATTGTAGGTTTATTAAAACAGATAGAAACATCAAGCTAAATCTCATCTGAAATCACATCTTTTGATTGGTAGACAGAGGAGGTTTATCACATTTATGAATGAATATTTCTGCTCAATTTTAAATCTAATTAAAATATCCCATATCCACTGAGGTCCTTTTCACCAACTGCGACAAGAATAAAATTAATCTGTTAATACAGAGGTGAGTAACTCAGATGGTCAAATGCTTGGAACAGATATTTCACCCTGCGTGGCTTACCTTAACCAAATACTACATCCTGCAAACAGTTCAGAAATGAACATGGGCATTTTCCTTGCATTCACAGATTGTGTTCAGGAAAAAATGGTGTATGCTGTTTGACATGGATATCTTCAATATGTTCTCTAGTTTTTAATTAAAATTTGTTTTTAAAATATTTGCCACTGCATTTTTTTCTTATTGCTTTTAACAAAATACATATTTTTAATCACTAAACCTAAACTGAAGGGAACTTTTTTACTTTATTTTATATTATATAAGTTAAAGTTCTCCTTCATATTCATCCCACTTCTCCAATACAACTGCTCAAAAGTGGAAACCATTAACAATTTGAGGTTTACCATTCTAGATATTTTCATGTGCACAAAGATGTGTGTAGAACATACAATTTTACAAAACAGGATCTACTTATCTATCTAAATATATTCCCCTGAAACTTTCTTTTCTCTTAGTATACGAACGTTTTTCCATGCCAGTACATACAGATCTACTTCATTCTGTTCTAATGGCTTTTTGTATTGCACAACACAGGTATGTCATAATACATTTAACTATTCCCCTATTGATTGGTCTTTAGGGAGTGATTCTCCATCTTTGAAGAATTACAAATAATATTGCAAGGAATATTATAGAGGTACTGAAGGATATATACAGAAAGACCCTCATTTCTCTAGGGTAGATAATAAATAGAAATGCTAGGCCAAAGCATATCAGCATTTGTAATTTTGTAATTTAGTAATACTAAATCACCTGCTTTTCCTTGATTGTTAGTGAGGCTAAATGCCTTATTATAATGACCTTGGTCATGTGGTTCATCTTCCATGGATTTATAATCTTTACTCATTTTTTAAAAATTGGACTATTTTTTTTCTTTTGTATTTGTAGGAGCTCTTTGTATTTCAGTGTTTAGTAACTTAAACTCTGGAGTCAGAGAGATCTGAGTTTAAATCCCAGTTTTGCCTGTTTCTTGCTAGATGACTTTACATTTTACTTAAGTCTCCAATCCTCAGACTGTTTAGATAAGAAATGACGATAATAAAACTACATACCTGGTAGGATTTTTTTGATTCTTAAAAATAACACAATGTTTGTTAACTTTTAGGATGATGCTTGGTATAGAGTATGTGTTCAATAAACATTATTCTATATGTTACAAATACTTTTTTCATGTTGTTGGTTGACTTATAATTTTATTTTCAGAAATTATTACTTTATAGAAATTCTCCATTTATACATAGTCAAATCTTTCATTTCTCCACCTTTTTGGGGGGCTTTGGGGTTTTGTATTAAGCTTAGAATTACAACACCTAGATTGTAACAAATATATTCTCTTCTATTCCTTCTAGTACATTTACACTTTTAATTTTTACACTTAGACCTGAAATACAACAGTATTTGTTTACGAGTATGGTACAGTGCAGACATGCATTTTGAATTTCTCATCATTTCACCACTGATTTGAAATGCTAATGCTATCATCTGCTAAATTCCAAGGTGTTTCTGGCCTCTTTATTTAGTTCCATTCATCTATTTATCTTTTTCTGTGTCAATACCATGGTATTTTAGCTATTTCAATTTCATGGCATATTTTGACCTATGATAAGGTGAGACCCTGACTCCTTTTAATCTTTTGGTTATATTATTTGTTTATCACCTATCTTCTGCATTAGAACGCTTCCCGGGAAGCATGGCCTTGTCTGTCTTTTATTGCTGTATTTCAATTGCCTAAAGCAATGCCTAGTCCAGAGTAGGCACTCAATAATGTGGCTTGAATAAACAAACTTAAATCTAGCAGTCTCTTTTACATCCATATTTTTTCTTTTTCTTAAAATTTTTTTATTGTTAAACAAATATAGAAAACAACATAAAGCAAAAATAAAAACACCCTTGTAACTAATGCCCTATATCCAGTTTTTAGAGAGAAATAAAGCAATTTCTGCCTTTCATATAATTATCATAACAGCAGTAGTAGTTTTAAAAGCTGTCACATTGGTAGGGATCTTTATTTCTTTATATACCAAGGTCTGACAACTGTTTATTTATTTGTACTATTTAAAGGACATTATTTATTCTGCCATTTGTTTTAGGAAGAAAAAATGGCTACTTCCTGGAACTTTCACCTTTAGTGGGCTAGAAGAATGTCATTTAAAATAAATAGAGCTTCAGTTTTTTTCTGTATCTCTCAGACTCAGTAGAGATGTTGAGAGGGGAGAGCAGATTTCACATCTTGTTATCTTTTAAATAAAGGCAATTCTTTTCATTATATTAATCAACACTTAACTGGAATAAAGAAAAATAAATGAAAAAAAAACCCATTCTTCCTATTCACCCAGCTCTTTTTGATATGAATTTAGAAATACTGGAAAGTACTGGAAGTATTGGAAGGAAAGAAAACATTAGAAACACGGGCAGTGAGGAAGTATAGCATCTGGAATCCTTCACTTAAAATGCAATCACATTATCGTTGGTTCTCTGTTGACAGTGGCCAAGAAAATGCTGGGGCAAATATAAGGCAAGATGGTATTGGGCACGAAGTAGTCAAACTGAAAACCCTTGAACTATGGAAGGGCTAGGGAAGAGAGCGTGTTGAATGGATACCTGGGAGGTATTTGTGAGCTTGATAGCTTGACCATTAGCATCAGCATCACCTGGGAACTTAATAGAAATGCAAATGATTGAGCCCCACCTTAGACTGAATCAGAAACCCTGGGGTGGGGTCAGAAATCTGTTTTAACAAGCCCTCCAAATGATTCTGTTGCTGGCTGAAGTGTGAGAACTAACACTTCAGTGCAGTAAGGAGAGAACATGGGAGGTTAAAAAACATAACTAATAAAATCCTTGTCCCTAGCATCAACTTCCATGTCATGAATATAAAAGAGTAGTTGAGAAAATTATTTGAGAAAATATGGTAAGACTGGTAGCAAATGGTAACTTTAAAAATGGGTAGGCAAGTTAGGCAAGTTTCTGCAGTACCTCTTAGCAAGAGTCTCACACACTAATCTAAAACTTTTCTGTTCCCTTACCCACCCCCTCCAAGACAACAAATCATTTCTTATGATTGCTGTCCAGCACAATTGGGCTGATCTGGTTTTCTATAGCTTGTCTATTAAGAAGAGCCTTCCAGCATACAGCATGGTGGCTACAGTTTAAAAATACTGTCTTGTACACTTGTATACTTGAAATTTGCTAATAAAGTGGATCGTCAGAACTCTCACTACAAAAAAAAAAAAAAGTTTAAAAACAGTGATGAGAATAGAAACAAACAAATGAAAAGAAATACGTTCCACACTCTGATGGGTTATGTACCAAGGCCTTTGCTCTTTTGTGGCCTAGCAAAATGATTTATTGGTATTATAAGTCAAGTCGATTATTTCATCTAAAATGTTTTTTATTACCTGAAATAAATCTGCAAGGCCCAAAGCTAAATGCTGTGACTCCTTCACCTTCTCACTTTTAGGTGTGGTGGAGAGTTTCTGGCCAAGATGCTTGGGTACTTGAAAAAAACATTTTGAATATTTCTACTCATAACTTTTAATGGAGCAAAGTTAATCTTTAAAGAAATACATTGATCTTTGAATATAAATATTTTCAAGCCATTTTCGTAATCAGTGCAGAAATTGCGATTCTCAAACATTCTCTCTCTTTGTCATCCTCTCACTGGTGTCCCTGTCTCTTGGACAACTCTTAACTTCCCTTTGGAGGTCCAGCCTTGTTATCTTCCCTGTCTGGTGGCTGACAGACCATGTGACAAGATCTCTCCTGCAAAACTACACCCTAAATCAGAGGAAGACATGAAACTTAATTAATAACTGTTAAATTCTTTAAGTTCAAGATATTTATTCTCACAACACAGTGTGTATTCAGTATACACTTGGGTCTGAATATATTAGAAGCAGCTACTTAAGATCCAGATCACTAATGAGCTCAAAACAAGAGATGGAACTCAATAAGAGTGTGCTATATTAAGAGAAAACCCCTCAGAAAGAAAAGAAAAGGAATTGGCTTTCCTTCCTCATTTGCTTGCTCTGAGGACTGAAATATGTCATACTTCTCCTTTCTCTTTAAAAAGACAGAAACTTCTTATTCTTTAGAATTATGATGAAAACAAAGCTTTTGCCTAAGGAATCAGTGAAATGCTGACTTTTTCTAATCTTCCATTGGCAATTAAAGCCACCCACTATTCTAGGGAGATGAAGTTGCTCTTCAGGCAATTTAAATAAAAACAAACAATACACTGACTCTCAGTGTCTGAAATTTAGAAAAACATATCTGCTAGTATGTACCAGTCACACAATGAGGTCTTTTTTATAGATATAAAAATCATGGGTCCACTCCACTTTCAGATTTTATCTTCCCATTAAACTGATGACCTTCAGCACTGCCTCCTTTATGCACTACAAGATGTTACTTTTCGTATCCTCTGGTGATCTTTCCAGTTTCCATTCCCACTTGTATTTATTTTAATGTTATTTTTATTGGATTGATATATATATAAAAGTAATCATTTTAATTTCATCTGATTTTCCTACTAAGAAGTTTATGTGTTGTGCCCATATGGACAGCATCATCTAAAACATACATCTACAGAATGATGGAGGCATATTCAAATCAATGGGATTTCTCAGGTTTTCACCATTACTGGAATTGTGGTGTGCGATAGTAAAAAGAAGGTTTGGGATTCACATAAAATTGTGGGTGAGGGGTAACCAAGAGAAGCTTTGGGATGTGAATAGAGCTAGGCTCAAGCCCCAACTCTACTACTTAACTAAATGGGCTACTTTAGCTTATATTTTCATCTGAGTTATAGTTTTCTCTTCCGTAAAATGAGGATCATAATTATAAAATAGATAGCAGTTACTGACTGCTGTTTATCCTGTATCATGCTTGGCACTTTTCCTACTTTAAGTTAAATCCATGAAATAATCCTTTAAGATATAAATAATTCCTTCTTTAAAGGAAACTGAGGCTAAGAGAGGCCAAACAATACTAATAAGCAGTACATCCTGTTGCATCCTTTAAAGTATGCACTGCCTCAGGGAGTGTTGGGTGGGGATCAAATGAGACACTAAATGTGAAAGTACTTCCTAGACGATGTGTGCTCTACTCAACCAAAGCTTATGTGTTTTGTATATTAAGAGTGCTATACCATAAAAATATATTTATTCACTGATAGGAATTTCTTTCAAGTATAACCTGCTTCCTTGAAAATTCTTTAAAAACTATAAAGTGTTACTTACTAGTATAAGGGTTAATCTTGGGAAATTTTGCAGTTTGCTTTCTGTACCACTCTTCATTTCCTAGCAGCATTCTATTTCTTTTTATTAGGAGAGCCTTGATTTTTAAATTTTATGAATAAGTACAACTCCTCTGTTATTGTCCCCAATGTGAGGTAAGGGGCATAGGGTTGACAAATTCATAATTTTTAAGTAAAGAGTATTTTTAACAACCTCTCATAAGTTATCATTATTAGATAAAAAGAATGGATATTTTTGCTCCAGAAAGGGAAGAATATATCTCAGAACAAAGTGTAGTGCTTTAAAGTGAATACACTTAGTGGTAGGACAAACTCTTGATATTTTAATTTTGGGGCCAGACAGTGAAATCTCATCATGGATCCACATGGGTCATCAGATGAGATTTGAGAACTACTATTTTAAAGGCCATGTGGGACCCTGAAAAATCATGACTGAGCAGCAAACAGACCTGGGTGAGAAAGCATGTTCTGCTTTTTGTAGCACAGGACAGCGTGCTACGACCGTGGGTTCTGTAGTTAGGCTGTTTACGTTTAAATCCTGCCTCTGCTTCTAGTTACATCATCTTTCTCTAAGTCTCTAAGCTTCACCGTTCCCTGGAGGTAAAATGAGTATAACAATAATGCTTGTAATTATTATGAGAATTAAATGGGATACTTCATTTAAGAACCAACATAATAAACCTTAAAAAATGTTAGTTTTTAAATTAATTTATTATGAACATATTATTATTAATAACTTGTTCTTATTTCTTATTATTGTCCATTTATTTAGCTTCTTTGATTTTCAGGTCCCATCTGTAAAATGGAAATAAAAATAGCTAGCTTGCAGGGAGCTGTGCTCATTTGAGCTGAGCTGAGCTCATTTGCTGTGGAGCCTAAATGAGATCATGTGTATTTGCACATAGAATGACACTGATCAGAAGCCTATGATGTGGTAGTCATTATTATTTTTTGTGACATTTCCCCTCCGTACTCCCCTAGTGCATTCACAGTCGGCGGATGGCCCTTGGCTTCTCCAAGCCCCTCTTTGGTGTAGTACTTTAAAGTCTGTCCCAGCCAATCCCTCTATCATGTGCCTAAAAACTTATCTGTTCCATCTATTTGTCCCTTAAGGTCCTGAATGCACCTGAAAGCAAACTGCCTTGGGAAAGTTTTGAATGTTATTTAAACAAGCACACTGAGAAATCGTAAAAGCAAAACACATTCATGATTACCTGAAAACACATTCAGCAATACCTATTTTGGAGCTCAGCTTAAAAGTATTGTGAAGAGGAAAGAAAAAAAGACAGAGACTTTAAAAAAAAAAATCTCCAGCTTGGAAACGAGTAATGGTAAGACCAGACAAGCTTGTTTTCTCTCCTAAGTCTCTATTTTCATGTCCATCAGCCTGGATAACTCAGGGAGTCCACCCAAGGTGTCATCTATCGCTCACATTTCTGCCGGCTAGTTACCATGGGGGTTATGTCTGGATCCCAACACCTTCTTTTCTTTAATGTGGGGTGGAGTCTGGCAGCTGAAGATTCTGGACAGTGATGACATCAACAGGAGGAATAAATTCAGTGTATATTGCTATGATCTGGACTCCTTGATGAAGAATGTCCTATTTTCTTTCTAATATATACCTCTCTATTCAAATCTAAAATTGTCCAATGCACCATGATATGGAACTAGAATAGCTATTCTCTCCTGTTCCCCCAAAACATCTGACTGAGGGGATGGGGGAAATATCTATGTGATACTGGAGAAGTTATATCTCTTTTATTTCTTTATCTGTACGATGAAGGAGTTGGATTAGGACCTCTAAGATCTGCTCTAATTATCCCTAAGAACATGTGTGCTAAGGAGTGGGGGAAAGCTAGAAGTTTGTTTTAGAAGACTTACAAGTGACTGAGAAGAAGAGGGAGCATGATAGGGAGGTATTATGTTTGTTTGAAAATTCATCAAACACACAAGTAGATCATGGACTAACTTAAACGAACATAACTGGGACTTAAGAATCTGAATGAGGTCTGGGAATGGGCACATATATGTAAAATTGATGGTGAGAGACTTTTATTGACAAAACCTGGTGTTATTAAAACTTTTCTTCTAAATCATTTAGCTGGGTATTTAAATAAATATGAAGAAGGGCTCAAATGTATTGTCCTTGTTATGCTAAGAGGTGTTACAGACTGGAAATAGAAAACAAAAGGGGGTTTGGAAAAATCTGACTGTTAAATCAACAGAGAAGTATCAAAGAAAGGTTCTTTCTCACCTTTCCAGGTCCCACATGCTATCGCCAGAGTCAGTCTGCTCTGAAGCATAACCTGCCTTAGTTTGTAAACCAGACTGTTCTTTGGCTTTCTTGCAGAGAAAAATTTAGGCTGGGTTTAAATGAATTCTATAAGGCAATATTTATGAAACTTTGGGCTTCTGCTAAATTGATTAGACTAATTTATCTATCTGAACGTTACCTAAACAGAATAGAATGATAAGCATTCCTCTTCTGCTAGAGA
Source organism: Phocoena sinus (assembly GCF_008692025.1). Taxonomy (NCBI): domain Eukaryota; kingdom Metazoa; phylum Chordata; class Mammalia; order Artiodactyla; family Phocoenidae; genus Phocoena; species Phocoena sinus. The sequence continues at coordinate 57,548,983 of NC_045771.1, forward strand.
CACTGATCAATCTTCAAAAGCATTCAAGATAAGTTTCTGTGTTAAAAATCAAGTGATTTCTTTTCCGTCCTAAGAGGATATTTTGTATTATTGAGGGTTATAGAAATATTATTCTGTAATATTTTGAGATTGATAAAGGGCAAAGACCATCCTGAGCCCTTTTCTTCTTGAGTACTTAGAATGTAGCATCATATCAAATTGACAGAAGAAATGTTAAGAGTAGATTTTCTTTTCCAACTAGATTGAAATAAAATAAAACCGTTTTTCCTTGTGCTGTATACATATTTTTTTTCTCCATGAATTTGATTACACTTTATAAAACTTTGGAGGATAAAACCTTCTTACTTTCTGGTGTATTCATTTCCCTTGCCTCTAAAATGATAACCTACTACTGGAAAAACGACCTGATTCACAGGGAAATTGGATAATCTAATGTAAAGCCTAACTGATTCTAGATCAATATTCTGTGAAATAGCCCTGAAACACGTTTTCCATTCTTTCGTTCATTATTCTTAAAATGAGCCATAACAGTAGAGGGAAAAAAAGCTTCAGACTCAAATACATCACACAAGAGGATGCATGAAAAATTTAAAACCAGTAAATAAAAGAGTTAAAATTAATATTAGAAAGGAAAATAACTTCAGATTATGGTAAATAAGTTAAAAACATATCCGAGGTGGTAAATGAAAATCACTTGCAAAAGGCTGAGCAGCTTGAACATGGAAGTACACACAGATTTTCCTTTGGGTATCGGAAGGCCCCCATCCCCTGCCCCACACGCCTGCAGAAGTACACAGAGTGCCAATGCAGTCACCTCATAGGGAAATAAGACCATTTAGAACACATGGAAAAGAGTTGCCATGCTCCAAAATAGATCTTGGAAAGTTTATCATCTCCAAGTGAGTGAGTAGGAAACTTGACCATTTTTAGGCTAATTAAAATTCAGTGTATTTGTACTTGCCATTTTTAGAGCACTTTTTTTTTCTCCACATAGTTAAAACCATATATATCATGGGTTTCTGACTAACTTTCATGTAAGTAATCAAGATATAGTTTTGAAATTCTATTTAAAACCATGTTTTGTGAAGAGCTGTGTTTTGCTTTTTTTTTTTAGTAGAAATTGAACTTTTACAATAATAAAACAGATTAAGTTTTTGCATTTGACTCTGCTTTTTATGAATGAGATGTCAACTTGGCAAAGCACAATTTCCCCTTCTTGTAAACCACAGGGCAGAGTGGAATACTATCAGCAGGGGTGTAGCCTTTGACAGCAAGTAGAGATTAAGATTCAGAACAGACAAGGAAAACCACTATTTAATTTCTTTAATTTTCTAAGAAAAAGAGAGAAATCCATGGACCCGCTGTTGGAAAAAGTGCAAAAGTGAAAGACATTTTACATCATTTATTTATTTATGTATTAAGTTTATTTTATTGAAGTATAGTTGTTTTACAATGTTGTGTTGACATTTTACATCATGATAACATAACTTTGGCTGTTAACCTTTTAACATAAATGTACAAGAAGCACATTTCTCTTTTAGGATTTACTTACTCTCTGGAGCCACACCTCCTTGGTTTCATTTCCAAATCTGTCCTGGGTTGGCTGTGCATTCTTCCATAAGTCACTTACCTCTCTGTGCTTCAGTTTCCTCATTGTGCAAAGGGGATAACTGTACCTACCTGAGAGTGTCGCTGTGAAGATTAAATGTATTAATATCTATAAAAGGCTTAGAACATTACTGGCTCATAGTAAGTGCTATGTAAGTGTCAGATAATACTATCATTATTGAAATATTTCAATAAATCTATTTTATATCCAAGTTTTTTGAAAGTTTTTAATACATGTTTTCTTGAAAACTAAAAATTATACTTTGCTGTGAATCAGATATGTGAAAGCTGCATCTAAGTGGAGATTCGAAGATGACCAAAAAGGCCCACCTGCCCCAAGCCACACTTGCATCAGTACTTAAATTTCCTGATATTATCTTAAATTTCAGAAAAGGCAGATTTCCCAAAGATTTTCAGCAGGATATTAAGAATTGGTGTATCACAAAAGGGTCTTGTGGCTATGTAAACTGAGAAATGCTGTGAGGACAAGATTAAATGAATATATACCTTCATTTGTTAAATAGATATTAATCAAGTGCTGGAAATGAAGAGTCAACAGGACAGACCTAATGGGCTTTATATTCTAATGCATGTGACAGAAAAGAAACAGAAAAAAAAAATAAAATGATTACAAACTGTACTATTAGGAAGGAAATATTCAAGGAGCTGAGAGAAAGAGAGAGATTAACAGGGCAACACATACTTTAGGAAGTGTGATTGACTGTAGCGGACCTCTTTGAGGTAGTGACAGTTTAAGCTAAGGTCTGACGTAAGAGAAGCAGCTAGACATGTGAAAATGAGGGAAAGAGCATCCCAGATGGAAGGAAGAGCTCCTGTGAAGGGAGTGCGGAGACAAAACACAAGATGTGCTCCAGCGAATGGATCCAGATCAGTGCGGTGGACTGAATGGTCCAGGTATAGATGGCACAGGAGCAATAAGGCCGTGATGGCTAGGGCACAGAGGACCAGGAGGCCATGGGGAAGAGTGTGGGAGCGAGGGTGCAGGTGTGGTTGAAAGCCCTTAAATGGCTGTGAACAGAGGGGAACCCTACTCTGATTTACATTTTAGGAATTTAGGGTGCTGAGCAGAGAATGTGTAGGGGAGGGGTGCAAGGGCTAGTGAGCAGGCCAGCCAGGAGGCCACTGGAGGGGCCCTAGCAAGGGATGGCAGTGATTGGGCTACATTGCCTGTGGTGGATATGCAGCAAAATGGACTTCACAGCTTTTAATATGCTTACGTGTAGGACAGAGCTTCAAGTTTGGTAATAAAGATCCAACTTGATTTGGTCAAATAACACACATCAGGAAATACCAGGTTCAAGAATCGCCTCCTGAATCATTGATAATGCAATTTTTTTTTTCTTGAAGAGAGTAAAGGTTTATTCCACTACTATATTATCTGCAGACAGCAGGGTTTGTAGGAATAGGGTAAAAGAAAAGCAATTGATTTGGGGCAGGGGCAAAAGGGAGTTGATGGGGAGATTGTGGAAAGACTCAAGCTGTGGGGCTTTTTCTTAGGAGAGCAGGCTTTCTGGAATAAAGGGGAAGACTATGCGTAGTAGGTGCTTGGGAAACTAAGAGAAGGGAGGGGGCTCCAGAGACAGGCTCGGCCTCTTATGCAATGTAGTCCAGGGCCATTATGTGTTTGACTCTCCATGCGGTCATCTGTAAGTACATTTGGGCAAATATTTGTCTGCAAATGCCCACAACTCCCTGCAACTTTGCAGACTCTTCAGGGAGAGCACTGGACTTGGAGTCAGAAGGCTGGAGTTTTCATGGCAGCACTGTCACCTACTGGTGGGGAAATGTGTCATCTCTGCCTCAGTCTGCTCTTTAATAAAAGCATTCGACTCCAGATCAAAAATAAGGATAAAATATTAGTTACCGAGAAAATGTATGGCATTCCTCAAATACTAGGAATGCCTCTTTAACAAATTAAAATGCAGCTCAATGAGACAACTTCCAGTGCTGATATTTGCTGACTCCAAGTTGCTACTACTCAAATATGCCCGAATTATTAACATTTTAGTAGCTAAGAAGAAATGCCAAGTTTCTCATTGACTTTCTATTCACTCAAATGATATATCTAAATTGCAAGAATATACATTTTCCTCATTGGATGCAATAAAATTATTTTCATTTTGAGTGGGAAAAAAGCAACCCAGTAAATTCTTGTTTTTCCTGAATTGGCCCTCGAGCAGCAATGATCGCTCACCACTTTGCTGGGATTTTGCTTTAATGCCATCTTTGCAGTCTATAGGATGTTAGGAATGAAAAAGTGTTCTAATATTGTCCTGACCTTTTAGCCCTGTAGTGGGCCCAGGGAATGAGGTGCTAAAGCAATTTGCATTATTTTGCTCTCTGTGCCATGAACTTCTTTGAATCTTGGGCTAAAGAGACCCCATCTCAATGTCCGTAAACGCCAACATTTTCTACAGCCTCACGCTTTCAAGAATTCTGTCTGTCAGACTTAAGGTTAGCAACAAGTAATTATGCTGAAGTTTGGGTTAACTAATGTATGAGTCGAGTCAATTTGAAATTTAAATTTGGCACCAGAGCACTTAGCCTGTCCTTTCTTCCCTTGTTGCCCAAGTTGACTTTATGAAAACACTAGAGAGGAAATTTCCTAAAATGGCAGAGCTTTCCTTTAAACATTATTATTATCAAAGTGATAATTTTTTCCTAGTCTAGTCCTGGGATAAGTGCTGTTACTTCTGGGCTCCAGGAAAGGATAAATATAGCTTTCAGAGTTGGCTGACACCAAATTCACATTTGTTTACAATAAACTCATTTGTTTAGTTAATAGAAATAGATTTGGGTCAGACATGAAAGCCTAAAATCCTAGAAGAACTATGTCACATGTCACGTTTTCACTGCTGTGCAGGAAATTCCTGCTTATGTATGTAGCTACCTAGAATGTCCACTTGACATAATTGCATGAACCTGGAGTATTGCAAGCTATTCGAAATTGCTGGGCTTTGGTTACGGGGAGACCCACTGTTCCTGCAGCCTCAGTGGGCGGGAAAGCTGAGCTTAACACCTCTGGAGAGACTGACTTAAATGTCCATGGAGAGGGGCTCCTGATTCCGTCCGTCATTAAAGGCTCTGATCATTCAAGACAATTAATATACACAATTATAATAGAAAGATTTCTAAGTCATCATCAAAATGTCATTTGACTGCAGTCGTGGAATAAGCCTAATCTTTTGGCATTAGGCAAACAGGTTTGAGTTCCAGCTCTGCCGCTTCCGAGATACGTGAACCTTGGTGAGCTGCGTCAGCTTTCTGCATCTCTGCTTCCTCACCTATGGAATGGGATTGATAATATTCCACAGGACTGTCATGAGAATGACTGCACATCACTGTATCTAGCACAGTAGGCGTTCAATGAGTTGCAGCTGTTTTGTTATTCTTTTATTTATATTCCTAAAGTCTAAAAGGTATTAACTTGCTGATGATCAGTTATTCAAACAATTTAGAATTAACCGCTTCCAGGACTCCGGTCCATAGTGGGAATATGATAAGGAAAGTCCTGTTTTTTTCCTTCCTACAGAAAATAAATACTACTTAAGTAGCTTCAGCTTAGTGCAAGAGGCAGGGGAGAAGTAGAGGTATATACTTTGTGATTAAGAAAGTGTAAAGAGGCCGGAGGGAAACGGTTCTGCATGCCTAAACAAAACGCTATGTTCTGAATATATAAGCTCTGCTTTAAATGCTGGAATAAAAAAACAGAGTTGGCTCTTCAAGTCAACACTGACTCAATCCGGAAACAAGAGTGTGGGTGTAAGAAGGTTCAAGATGTGAATAGATTATTGATTTGAGAGAGAAGGGGCTAAAATCTCTGGAGCAATATCGAGCTGATACCACAAAGGAGGAAAACTCTAAGCCTCAATGTGACAAAAATAATTTCAGGGAAAAAAAAGCACCACATTTATGACCACGTTTAGGTAAATTTAACCCATTTCACAAAGAGAAGAGAAGGTCTCTTATGTGTGCTGGATATGGGATTAATATGTGACTCTGTCCTTTTTAATCTAGGAGGGAAATAAGAAAAAAACAGAAATCCACACAGAAAAGGGAGAATAAAATGCCATAAGACAAATATAAAATGGTATAATTTGTGATCCAAAATTGGTATATTCACCTGTGCAACTTTTGAGTTCACAAATATTCTGGGAAACATTTGGATGCTGAAAGACTGGGATTTCTAGATTGTAATCCCTGAGGAAGGGGATTATAAAACTCATATTCTTCCCAATACACTAATAAAGAGATTAAGAGTTTATTTAAATGAATGAATGACAAAAGGGAAGAATACTTTATACATACAGAGGCACATATACACAAGTGTGCACGCATGGTACCTCTAGAAGCCCTAAGGAAATAGATAACAGGATGTGATATTACACCTTGCTTGGGAGTGGGGGAATTGGCCACATGCAAGACTAAAAAAAAGAAGCAGCATTTAAGTTAAACTAGAGGGGACTGTAGGAATTCAAAAAGGGGAGATAAAGTAAGGAGTGCATATCAAACTGAAATTATTGTAAACTCAGGGCTTCCATTTCCTCATTTCTTGCTCTTAGTTAGATCCTGCTGCGATCTCTCCATCCTTACCCCATTTGATTTGCTTGCAACATTCTGTTTGGGTGCCCACTTTCTGCTCCCTGGCTTCCATAATACAGCTTTCTCTCGTGTTTTTCCTTTCATCTAGCCTTCCATCTCAGTCTTTTTTGCAGGCTCATTTTCTGCTGTCCCTTAAAAAAAAATTGGTTTTCCTGAAGGTTCCATCTTAGATGTTTTTCTTTTTAATTGTCTGCCTGGTTTTTTTTCCTTCATTTTTCTTTTTTTCTTCTCTGTAGGTTATATCCTCCATTCCTATTCCACCAGCTGAAATAGATATACTTACGTCTCCCAAATCTATACCTCTAGTACAGAATTCTCTATTTATTTATGGCTGTGTTGGGTCTTTGTTGCTGCGTGCAGGCTTTCTCTAGTGGCGAGCGGGGGCTACCCTTAGTTGAGGTGTGCGGGCCTCTCATTGCAGTGGCTTCTCTTGTTGAGGAGCATAGGCTCTAGATGCACGGGCTTCAGTAGTTGTGGCTCGCAAGCTCTAGAGCACAGGCTCAGTAGTTGTAGCGCACGAGCTTAGTTGCTCCGTGGCATGTGGGATCTTCCCAGACCAGGGCTTGAACCCGTGTCCCCTGCATTAGCAGGCGGATTCTTAACCACTGCACCACCAGGGAAGCCCCAGAATTCTCTCTTGAGATGGAAATTTCAGTATCTACTTCTACTGGACATTGCCACCTGTTTAAGCCAAATGCGTCACGTTCCAAATTAAATTCTTTATCTTCCGTCCCTGAAATATTACTTGTTCTATGTGAATGACATCCATCTCTCCTATTATCTGTGAAAGAACCTTGGAATTGATCACGCAATCGTCCATTTCCCTCATTTATCCCACTTCAAATTTCAATCATTCACCAACTACCCCTACATACCCCTATAATCTCCTGTTTTGATTTTTCTTTTTTCCTTTTCTATCTCCACCAAGGTCACTAATTGTTTCTCCTCTCTGTTACTGCAATAAAGTATATTGGTTGGTCCTGGCGAGGTCAGCAAGGTACAGGTCACAGAGAGGCTTCCGTGCTGGCCGGCTGTGCTAAAGAGTTTGCATGTCATCATGAGGACAATGGGGGTCCTTGAAAGAGTTAAAATAGGGAACTTTTAATCAGATCCGCCATTCTGGTAGATCAGTCTGGTTGAAAGATAGGAAGTATATTAGAATGAAAGGTGGATGGATACAAATTAAAAGGAAGCCTCATTGCTCTAATATGGGGCTGGCTCGGCAAGACTATATCTCATTGGTGCTGTCTGCTTCTGTGCCTTCGGCTCCATGCTGTTGCCCTGCGTCGTATGGTACCTCCAGGGTACCTCTGGATACCTGAGGCTTCCCCCAAATCACCATGTTGTTTCAAGCCTCCAGGGCTTTTTTAGAGTCTGGTATCCTGCCTCTAACACAACTCATCTCTTCCCCTCCTTATCTGGTTAATTCTGTTTTGTCATTTAAATGCTGAATCATGTCCCCTTTAGGGTCACCTCCCTCAGAAAGCTTCCTTGATGTCCAGCTCGGTGCTGTTCCTCCCTGCTTCCAAAGCGCTCATGGCATTTCTCTACTGGAGTACTTACCACACGGGTTTGTAATTGTCTGTTGGTTTGTCTGTCTTCTCCCATGCCCATGAAGCCAGGAACTAGGCTTTGTCACAATATGCCCTGACTCGGATGCAACAGGCATTTAGTAAATATTTACTGAGTTTTTAAATATGAACGAAACTATAAGGATGATAATTTGTTAGATGTGTTACCGGGGAATGATGAATACATTCTGAGGGACAGAGGAAGGTAAGATTTGAAATGCCAAATTCTGAACTACCAGATAAATAAAAGGCAGGGTCTGGGAATGGAGCTGCAGAAAGAAATCAAAACCAAAGCAAAGCAGCTCTGCAACTGAACCACTGATGTAAAGAGTTCTCCCCCAACATACCCCAATTCTGAGGCAATGGAATATAAACAAGCTGTTGGCATAAGGGCTGAAAATGAAGGATGGACTGGAGTCAATTTTTGTGGCATCACTATGGCTTCAGAACTGGAATTAGGGAGCTGTTGCGGTTTTCTACTTGACTTGGATAGGAAAGATAAAATGAGATTACATCATGAAACCTCTTCAATGCTAGGCTGACGAGTGGGGCAATCACTGAATAATTATGAGTTGAGAGTGACAAAATGGGAGCTTAGTCTGACGGTGTTGTGTAACACTGAATGCATCACAGAGAGACTAAATGTGGCTAAATATTAGGAGAATATTTAAGCATTTTGTTAAAGGTAATGCAAGCTTAAACGAGAGGGGTGGCAGTGAAACTAGGAAGAATAAAATGCAGCATCCATGGGAAAAATTGGGAGTAGCCTTGAGACTTAATAACAGAGAAAAAAGATATACATTTTCAAATAGAAATTTTAATGAAATAGAATGGTTACATATTGATTACAAAAGCAGAAAATATTTCATGGAGCCAGGTACTTAATTTCTTTGAGAAATAGCTCCTTGGGTTTAGCGTATTTGTGTTATTCCTTTACAAAGAATACCAATTCATACGCTACTTTTAATAAAGAGTGGCTTTTCATTTGAACAAAGACATAATCTTATACCTCAGGTATCCAGAGGTACCCTGGGGTATCGTGCAGTACAGGTCAGTGGCACGCAGCTGCAGGCACAGTGGGAGAAGTACAGCCAGCTCCAATGTCTGGCTCAGCCGGCCCGTATTAGAGACCTTTAACTGTACGCTTTGAGCCACTCTTCCTACCCTAAAATTTTTTTCTTAACAAAAAAAACCTAAACTAAACTACACTCCAATCAGACAACACACTTTTTGGAAAAACAATTCAAGAAAATTGCACTTATGAATATTGAGGAATAGATTCTGATGACATTTTCTATCAATTCTTCCCCTCTCAATTCTTTACTTCTAAAATAAATATTTAAAGACCTAAAACCTTTCCATATTACCAGTTTTTTAAACTCATAAAGTGAAGCCAGAAACATATGTTAATATTATTTTCTGTGTTTTGATAGAATTGAAAACAATACCATGGTGACAACACAAAATATTATCACTTGGTTTGATTTTGTAATACTCATATAGACCTCTGGAAGATCATACTAACATTGAAAAGCACATAGTTGTCACACAAAATAATGCTTCTAATTATAATTAATATTGAATAAAATCTCATAACTGAGTGGAATATTACTTATGTATTGGTGATTCTCTATTGACCAATTCCTTGAGGATAGGGACACATCTTATTTGTCTATGTATCTTCAGGCTTAATGCAATGCTTGGCATATCACAAATAATCAAAAATATTTTTTGAATAAATGACATTTAAAAAATATAACACTTACATAGAACCTACTCTGCACCAGGAACCTACCCAAAGTGATTTACAATTATTAATTCATTAATTCTCATTAGAAAAACCCCATTTTATAAAGGAAATTAAGACATTCAGAGGTTAGATTACTTGCCCAAAACCATACAGCTTCTTAGAAGGTTATAGAGTCGGGCATGAAACCCAAGCAGAGCCGTGTCAGAATCAAGCCGTACTCTTAATCAATACTGTTTTGTGAAAAATGCAGTCTTTAAATTAAATATGTATGTGTATATATATATATATATATATATAATGTATGTATATAAAACATATTTTATTAGAGCATTGAACTTAGAATAAGAAGACCAGGGTTCAAATACATATTAGATTTACTCAATTTGCAGCTTTGAGCAAATTCATTAACCTAATGGGTCCTTAATTTCCTCATATGTAAAATCAGAATAAAAGCTAGTACCTCACAAGGCTACTGTAAGCTTTAAAGAAAATAATTTATGTGAGAATACTAGAACATAGTCGGCACCCAGGATATGTTATTTGGTGTGCCGAGGAGCATAGTTGTATTTTCTTCTTCTCTCCCTTCAAAAGGGTATATATTTGCACATTACACATCATGTAGGTATTAGTAAAATGAGACTAAATTCTGTGTTTCATAAAACATTGTTTTCAACAGCTCTTAAAACTAGATTTAATTTACTAAACCATTTTCTGGACAGTCAGATAAGCTTCAAACTCAATAGCTTGTTTTTTAGAAAAAAAAATGTTTTTACCGGAAACGGTTATGGTTTAAACATCTACCATCAAGGAAAAAAAGATCTCTTTCTTCTAATTGGGATATCAAGTTATAAATATTAAAAAAAATTAGACCGACAATAGAACATACGGTATTTATGTTCCAACACCCTCCAACATTAACTGACTCTACCAAACCTGACAGGAATCACCTCGGTCAGTGGTTCTCAACATGGCTGCACATTACAATCACATAAAAAAGCATCAAAATGTAAACCCCTTCCTCAGATAACCTGATTTAATTGGTTTGGGGTAGGGTCTGGGCATCCTTTTTTTTTTTTTAAAGCTCTCCCATTGATTCTAATTTGCAGCCCGAGTTGAGAACACTGGCTTAGGTTATCATTGAAAATATCACCAGTCTCTTATTTCCATTTCATTTTTACTCTAATAAAAACCAACAGTAGATAATATCTTCATTCATGTCAACATTGAAAGAATCTGAGAAGTTCACCAAGCACAGAGTTTTCTTCAACTCCAGGCATCATGAAACAATACAACTCTAAGATTATTTATGTGTTCCTATGAATAAGTTATAATAAGAATTTCATGTTTACTATATTGAGTATGTTTCTGTGGTCAATAAATAATCTTAGAGTATTTGACAATGACTTACTATTATTCTTGTGGCTATAGTTTCTGAAATTAACTGTAGATTAGAGGCATGGAAACAAAGCAAACCCCGGCTGATGGAGGTTTTGAGCTATGTTAAAATATTGAGTAGAAATGAGTGCCCACTGAGAATACTGACAAACTGCAAAGATGTTTTGCAAATCTAATCACCTTAGATCCTCTCATAATGCTAGTGTAGAAAACCAGCAATTTTGACTTTTTAAAGCTGGGCTCCAACTGGTCGCATAGTAGGCTAGCAATATACTACTACAAATGATACTTTATAAATCCCACAACACTAAAAGCATTCTTACTTTGTCTCTAAGGGTAAGTCAAGGTTGCCCAAATGTATGAACTATTTGCTTTTCTATTACCATTTAAGACACACTCAAACTTGGACACTCTGCTATTTAAAGATTAGTTTCAGAAACCACATGGTCACACTTTGGTTTATTTTGAACATTTCACTTTCAATCACCCAATAATTTTAACAAATAGCCTTGAAAAGATGCTTTGGTTCAGGTTAACTATGGCCGTCAGGGTCTCCTGAAGATCGGCAGTAGAACCCTACCTTCTAGTCTTGCATGTACTATGTAATATTAGGTTCAAGCTTTCATACAGAGCTTTTCTTAAGTAGATCTGCAAAATAAAGCCTGAATAATGGGTTAAAAAATCTAATTGGATTGTTGATTTTTTACTTTGAATGGATTTCCTTGGACCTCAAGGAAAATGAATGTTTTGGGAAGAAGAACTAATATGTTAGAGCTTTTCTTGATGTCTTTCACCCAGGCTTGGAAAGAACATCATGAAAAAAGAGTACCCTTTTGGAAACTATGCACACAACATGTTTTTCCTAATAGGTGTGAAGAATGGCTGCTATGCATAAATGATTGTTGGAAAATAATTCTCTGTAAAACATGACTTAACAAGCAACTCCATTCACCACTGTATTCATTTCCAATATCAAGAACAACAATGACACATCACATAGACGCTGATATTATCTGTTTGTTAGTTAATAAACACCTTTTGGAAAAAATCCACAACTTTCAGCCCCGTAATTTCCATACCCAGTAAGTTGGAGAATAAAACTTTTGTGGGAACATTGATATTAACAGCATAGTAAAACTCACACAAAATCCCAGGACTCTTCAGTATGAAACTCTAAGTTTCAGCACCCTCCCAGGACAGTTGGCTTTCCTATAATCAAGGGTAAGGTGAGGCGTCTGCGACTAAGCTGACCCTAATCAGAACCTCAAACATTACAATCAAACTGCAGTTTTGCAATCAAAAAACAAGATATCTGGTGCATCTCCACTGTTAACCATCCCGGAGAACATCCCAAAGCTTTAAGTCCCACTCATTCCGAGACCCTCCTTACCTGGAGTAATCTCACTGGGCTGCCCGACATGGCTCAGTAGAAGCGAAGGGCATTCGCAGGTGGTGGCTCCAAAGACTCAGGAACTCAGGCTCCAGTGCGCATCTCCTGAGTAGGAGATGGCAACCACTGGGTGAGGTGCGGAGTGTGCGCACCTCTCCAACCCAGGAAGGTCCGCGAGCGGCGCGGCGCAGCCCACCCAGTGTCTGGGGGACTGGCCGTTCTAGTGGAGAGAAAACTCCGTTAGTCCGGAGCGTTCCTTCTCCTGCCCCCCTCCTGATTTCCTGACACTTTAATTCTGCCTTAAGTGATAGTTTATACCTAACCTCAGCTTGTGTTATAAGCTAAAAGGCATCTGCTTTATCCCCATGCTTGATTCCAACCTCCCCAAAGTCCAGGAGGCTCACCTTCCCGGCGCCTTCCTTCCCAGCTGTGCGCTGTGCGCAAACTTCTCCCGACTTAAGTCTTATCCTCGTCCGCTCCCCCGCCCTACCCCGCCCGCATCCACACCCCCCTCTCCACCCCCCAGGCAGCAGAGGAGGTGGCAGCGGAATTGATGAGCGCCAGCCCCCCGCCCCCGTCAGCCCGCTCCTGTCCCTGGAGAGGGAGGGGAAGCAGGAGAGCTCTGAGCGCCTCCGCACCAGCCCCTCTCGCCCTGTACCGCGAGTGGGGCTGCGCCCGCCGCGGCTGCCTTGCTCGAGTGCCGGCTGGGGCTCACCCCACGAGCCCCCGAGAGTAAAACGCGGCGTAAACACGGGAAGCAGGAGAGGGACCCGTTAGACTCTGGGGAGGGGGAGAATGGGTGGGGAGACCCAACAGTCTGGGCTGGGGGATTCGTCCGTCCCCGGAGATAGCTTTCTGGGAACCTTGTCCCCCTCCCCAGAGGATGCAAATTCCGGAGGGGTGAGTTTCCCAAAGAACCTACCCCTAGAGATCGTGCCACCCTGGCTCCTTCAACCACTGCTCGGGGGACAGCACCACCTGGGAGCCTGTGGAGAGAGGGTCCCTAGTGGGCGCGGTGATGAAAGTGGGATAGAGATCGGTGGGAAAACGGTTGGCTAGGAACTGGGGTCCTGAGAGGAAGCAAGAGAAGGAGCTGGGAGTCCTGAGGTAAGAAGAGGGGCCATGGGGGTCCGGAAAGTGCTGGTAGAGCGGTCAGACTTGGGCAGCTGCCTGGGGCTGAAAGCGCAGGCTGGATTGGGGGGAACAGCGCCCTTCATGTAGGGGCTGCTGGTGGGCACAGTAGCCTACCGGGAGTGAGCACAGTGAATAAGTGAGGAAGACGGGGGTCTCGAGCGCCTCTACTCCCACCCTCGAAGCCTTTGATGCCAGGAGGAGCCCGGGACAATCCGATTCCAGGCAGGGTGCTACTCTGGCTGCTGCCGGGAGCGCTCTGGAAGGTGGGCAAGTTGGTTCCAAGGACGCACAGCCCTCAACAACCTTTAGCCCACCGCTGGATAGGGCAAGGCAGCAGCGGATACTTTTTTTCCTAACTCTGTTCGACGGACTTTGGGCTAAGAAAGCAACATCCCGCCGTGTCCCGGGACTGCAAGGTGGCCGTGGACCGTCCAGGTTACCAACATTATGTACTCAGCAAAGAAATAATGGCAACAGCAACCAAATAGGACGGGAAGAAAGCCAGACAGCAACACAGCACACTTTCCGGGGCAGTCCGAGTTTCTCCTAAACACTCAGACGTCAGAGTTACCCTGTGAATGGGACTGCAACCTGCACCCACCTGTTCTCTGATCCCTTCCCTGAAGACATTACACTATAGGCAAAAGGTGCGTGTGTTTCTGTCCTATTTTGAACTCCCATTTCCCATCCTAGTGGGACTTCAGGGACCCTTAATTCATGTGATGGGGGATTTTCAGGGGAAGAGAGAGTCCAGGGGCAGATGGGCTCTCCAACCAGACCTTATTAGGGGTTTTGTTTTTCCAGGCTCTTTCTCCCCTCCATAACCACACCCCCCTTCCTTGCCACCTCCAGTCTGGTGACCCAGCGGGCTGTGTGTGACTCACCATGCATTCAAACCCTACAGCACCACCCCTGCTGGGGAATATTCTACAGTCCCTTGATTCTGAGCATCTAAGTAGGAATGGTGTATTTAGCAGTAGAAGATGTGATGAGGAAAGGTAGATGGACAACTGGGAGAGGCATCTTGCAAAGGAACACACACACGCACACACACACACAGTAATACAAACAAGACCTATACAAGAAATCTGAATTCTAGACGTAGATATGGGTATTCACTCTGTGCTTTGACATCATCCTTGGTTCAACGGCTCCCTGCTTCCCATCTGCAGCTGACCAGCCAACACCTGACCATGCCCTCCTTTAACAATTCTCTTACATAACATTAATTACCCTTTTTCGATGCAAACAAGCAGAGAATTTTTAAAGTTGTTTGAGTATCTCCTATGGTCAACTTCTGGGGGCTAAGCATTGAACATTTCCCTGTTGTAGCCCGAATCATGGCAATAACGAATCAGGGAGAGTTTTTGATAAGTGAGGGTATTGCTGTCCTCTGCATTGTGTGATCCAGCCAGCACAGGGAGATTTTTCTGTTGGGGGTTAATCTTAGGGCATCCTGCATCACTGACAACTGGTATTCTGAGAGCAGGATGGGGCCTGGTTCCATAAAGCTACTGAAGGTGTGTGGGACACAACCCTTAACCATAAGAGAGACAAAGCAAAAGTCTAAGAATTAGTGAGAAAATGGCATGAGTGTATTATAAACCTTAAACTGTGTGTGGTATAAGCATAAAAGACCCAGATGAATTAAAGTGCTAAGTGTATTAGAGACAATATTGGAGGGGAAAAAAAAAAAGGAGAGTTCTCTGCAGGCAGAAGATTTCAGGGAAGACGACAGAGGAGAGCGGGATCAAAGATGAGGGTCTCTGGTCTCTCAAGAGTTTTAAATTGACTCTGTCAGCCACAGACGTTTACTGAACACCAAAGGGGTTTGCACCTGTTAGAAGAACTTGGCATTTACAGAAATTTAACTCTACTGCTGTCTTATCACTAACAAAATATTTCTATGTAAATACAGTGTTGTAGATCCTTGGAGGGTGGGTATTAACCTGGGGATGGTCTGGTAAGAGGGCTTGGCAGTGTTTTTAGAAATGCCGTGAGGCCATTACTGGGTTCTGAAACCAGTTGAGAGGGCACAAGCTGTATTTTAAAACTGAAGTGGAGTAAAAAAGAAAATACAGAGTTCATCTCCTGTGACAAGTGTGAGAATGGTTTCTTGAAACTTACATCTGTATGTGTGTACTGAGATACAAAGTAAAGTATATTTCTTTTTCTGACTCACAAAGCATGCATCTTGTAGAAGCAAGGCATGCTGGCAGATTGTAGGGTTGAGGTGTGTTTTATCTTTGTTTTATATTGAAAAAGATTCTGTTGGAAAAAAAAAGTATCTTAAGATACTTGTTTATAATAAGCCGTGCTTCAAATAGAATACCTTATATTCGCAAATAAGCCTTCAAATAAAATTAGTTCTTCAAAGAGGCATTCAGGAAATAAGCATCTTAAAATGTGATAATCAAACATTTCTGAAATTTTCTCTGATTACTTATGACTTTTAAATTCTCTGTCTTTATGAGACTTTGCCCCTTTCCTTCTGTCCCTTTTTCCTCTTTAAAAAAGAGAGAGAGAGGCTATGAGACCTCTCAACCTTGTCTCTCCAGGACAAGGTTTATTCTTCCGCAAAACCAGGATTTTGGCTGTATCACTTTAATGCGATTTATGGTTCTAGACTCCAGTGACTTTTCCATAAAATTGTGACATTTTTGAATTGCAGTGAGTGAAAGGAAGATTGCCCTTTATTAAAAACTAGCTCTACTAACGCTTGTTCTTGTTAAATATGATAATGTAAGGGAAGGTCACATTTTGCAGGGACTGAGAAAAGTCATGTATATAAAAGTGTATGTGTTTTGTTATATTTGGAAGAAAAATCATTTATCAGGATAACTGCATTCGAGTTTATTCTCTTTTGAAAAGAAATTTAAAGAAAAAATTTCTGGCCTCTCTCAGGAACCCAATTCCTAGCTTTAGGTAACTCCCCAGTCAGCAAAGTCTTTCTTATATGGAAATACAGTCCAATCCCTCAACACACAATTTAATGCATATTTAATATTACCTTATGTCACAATACACTGGTCTATCCACCCATGGGGGACCCCAAAAATATGATATGTAGTCCTTACCCTCAAGGAACCCACAATCTATTTGAGGACATTTGTTTCTTCCTCTTTTAGCCTCCTTCCAAATAGACAACAGCTGGTGATTTTCCTCTATATAATTACCCATCACAGCTTTATAGACCTCATCATGACAGAGAGAATAATAATTCACCTTGTTGAAAAAGAAATATTTTCTTTTTTAAACAATTTGAACTTCCACCTGATAGATTAAGTTCTCTTGAGGGTAGTCTCCTGCTTTGATTTTGTGCCTCTTTTCTGGAAATAGGAGCCGATGCACTTGTGTCTCTTCTCTCTTCATCTTTCAAAGGGTATAACACAGTTGTGTTTCTCTGCAGAATGTGTCTCCTAGCAGAGAAAAAACAAATTTCACTTAAACTAGGAAGTGTCTTTCCAGATTGTGCTTACATAAACTTGACTTGGGTTAACTGTTAACTTTATGAATAAATAACTCATGTTAGGAGGGGATGGTGGGGACATACACCATTAAGTAGCAGTGGAAACTACTTGTCCCATCACTGCTAAAGTTAGGAAATATCCAGATATTTCATAACTTCTAGAGAGAATTCTACAGAGAAATTCAGAACCCAGGAGGAAAACTGCAGAAGCAAATCATGCATGCATTTATTTATTAATTCATTTAATAAATAATGAATAATTGAGTTCAAAATGTTTACATTCGTGTGGGAGGATGGAGATATACAATAAACAAAATAAGAAATAAGTTGTTGATTTTAGATACTGACAATAGTATGAAGATCATAGGCAGAGGACCGACAGGCAGGCACGAGGTACCTTGAGCTGAGATGTGAACGCGGTGGAGCTAGCCATTCCGAGCTCCCGGGTAAAATCCTCATACAGTGCTGCTTCAGCCCTCAATAAATGAAAATAAGTCCCACTAGGGTCTGGAATCTATTCTTTTGTAGTTGTGTGTGTGTGTGTGTGTGTGTGTGTGTGTGTGTGTGTAAAGGGTTCTCTGTAATTTAGTTGTATTTAATTTGTGACCAGGAACATCGGAAATAGGAGGTATTTGACTTGCACTAAGTGGGATAGGGAGCAGTAATTTTAGGTATTTTGGGGGCTGGTCCATATGAAGTTAAATTAGGAGAGAACCCTAACATTACACTAGCCTTTTGGCTTGGATTGTCTCAGGTTATGCTGGCAGAGTACTAAAATGCAAGAGAATATACAACTTCCCTCAGAACTAAAGCAAAACTTACCTTTAATATCTATGATTCTTAGTTTTCCATTTTCTGATTAAAAATCAATAGCTTTATTGAATTTGCTTTAATGAACACCTACCACCTACTATCTGCTAAGCTTTCAATGTATCATCTCATTTTAACTCTGTGAAGTAGGTATGCTTATTATTCTCATCGTAGAGATGCAGATACTGATGTTTAATGGTTTGACAAAGGAGCCCAGATTCTAACATAGGAAATCTAATATATTAGACTGGCTTATATATACTTTTTTTTTTTTTTTACGGTACAAGGGGCTCTCACTGTTGTGGCCTCTCCCATTGCGGCGCACAGGCTCCGGATGCGCAGGCTTAGCGGCTGTGGCTCACGGGCCCAGCCGCTCTGTGGCATGTGGGATCTTCCCAGACCGGGGCACAAACCCGTGTGCTCTGCATCGGCAGGTGGACTCTCAACCACTGCGCCACCAGGGAAGCCCTTATATATACATTTGACTGGCTTAATATATATTTGACTGGCTTTAATTCAGTAATTGCTCAGCAGAGATATGTATTTTTATAGATAAAAAATAGTGAGGCGTAGGATTATTTTAATAGGCAATTCTATACAGATTCATATATTTTTAAATGACACAAAATTTTCTTTTTCAAAAAATATTTTGTTTCAGCCAACTACAAACTGAACACCTAGCGGATTTTTGCCTTCCAGGCACAGTACAGCCTAATAGAGGAGTCAGACCATTTAAACAATTAATAATAATGCAAAGATCTGCAGCAGAAGTATGTTCCAGTGCCCTGGGAGCTCGGAAGAGAGGGGATTAATTCTGCCTGGGAAGAGATTTGTTTTTACTAGTTATTGTCTCTCTGAAATCTAATGCTCTGGCACTAACAGACTCTGATGTGGGTGGGTGAGTGTTACAAACACAGAGCTCTATGTGCCCCAGAAATAGAATTTTCCCTTTTCCAGTGTTAAATGAGGTGATATTTTAAATTACACGGTAAATATACATAAATAAAATCATGTAACAATAGAATATACTGTCCATACAACTTTTTTTTGGATATTGTGTTTAAACATTTATAACAGATTCTTTCCAGTTTGTAGTTTAAGCAAAAATGTTATTTTGATGATAGTTTACATGAATGGGGGCACTTAAAGGGTAGAAAATAAAATGGAATCAGTGTAAAACACTGAGAAAAGATACTCTTAAAGCAAAATAAAAATAGAGAAATAATTGACCCGATTGCCAAAATTGAGTCTAAATCTATGAAAATGTTTGTATAAAATTTGGAATCTACTGCCCCACCAGCATCAACCCTGGCTGGTAGGGAGACGGAGGGAGAGAACAGAGACATCAGTTTATAAGGGACACAGTTTATAAGGGAAACAGAAGGACTGCTTTACATCGGGGGGCCTCTCTAATGTCCTAAAATTCTGTGACTCTAAATGACAGGAGAATAGGCCCCTGGTAGGCATCTATAAATACTTCAGAAATTGTTTTTAATCGAATATGTTAGAGAGGGAGATGACGACAAGGGAGCACACGTTTCAAAGGTGGAAACTGAAAAGAGAAAGGAGTCTTTTAGCATAACGAGAAAGCATGATTAGGAACAAGGATTAAAAGAGAGAAAGGACCATGAGGAATTAGGTGTTTCATCCCTGGGGTGATTCCTAAACTACCCTTTTCACCAAGTTTGTTGTTCTTAAAAACTGACTACCGAGTACTAAACTGATTACAGATACTATATACATATACATTGGGGGTGGGGGGTGAAAAACACATCTTCAGAACCTCGTTAAACGTTTGCCAATTGAGCATCAGCCTTTACCAGTCTTCCCGTTTCTACTTCAAAGGGGGGCAGCATTTTTCCACGTCCTCTTTATTCCTGTTTTATTTAAAGAATGTTTTCTCTCTGTTGTTGTTTTTCAAATATCTGGTCATATTTTACCTTTTTTTTAAAACCCTTTTCTGATATCCTTTTTCCATATACTCAAAATTTCTTCCACTTACTGAAGCCTGCCTTCTCCTAAGAAAGAAAACTGGTTTTTATTTTCATCACTCAATGATCAGCCAACTAGATTCTCAGCTATTTGAAAACAGCTCTATACTATTATTTAAAAGGCAATATTTTTATGTTTCTAATGAGTCTATGGTGAGCTCTTCAAAAAAATGGACAAAAATCACCCACTGTTATATGCAGAATGACAGAGTTGATTAAGAGATTTAGGGAAGTGCTTCTCAAATTTGAATGTGGCACAGATCACCTGGGGATCTTGTTAAAATGCAGATTCTGATTTATCAGATGGGGTGGGGCCTGAGATTATGCATTTCTAACAAGCTTCCACGCCCATGATGCTGGTTTATGGATCATCCTTTAAGTAACAAGGCTTTAGAATCATTCCCCTCAAATATGCACATCATCTTATGAACTTTATTCTTTTAAAATTTGGAAATATGCTTTATGCTATAAAATACATTACTGCCATGACCATGGAAAATAGAACTAATTCTGGTTTTCTTGAACTTAAAAATATCTTAGCAACTATCTGTAGCAGAAGTACTGGGGACAGTTGTCCTGGGAGAGGGGTTTTGTTGATGAAGACATGACTCCTGTGTAGGAGGAAGTTGGGAAAGAAATTTACTCTTGGGAGATATTATGCACATCAGTTATTTTTCCTGGGAGGATATTTGATTTTAAAGAAACTAGTCTCTGTTAGAGGAAGAAGGGAGTGTTTGTTGGTAGTGGTGGAGATGCTTGGTATTAGTGTTGGTATTGGTGGTGATGCTTGTGATGCTGATGGCTTTGGGGGTAATGGTGGTTTTGGTGTTAGTAAAGGGGACGATGGTGGTGGCAGTGGAGATGGTTGTGGTGGTGATGGTGGCAGTAATGGTGGTGATTTGATGGTGATTGTTGTTAGTATGATGGTGATGGTGGGGGTGATTACTGTGCTGATGCTGCTGGTGGTGGTGGCGCTAATGGTGATGGTGGTGGTAGACATAATGGTAGCAGTGGTGGTGCTAGTGACTGTGATGGTGGTGGTGGTGGTGATGATGGTGATAGTGTTGGTATTTGTGGTGATTTGTTGGTGGTTATAGTCATGGTAGTGGCAACAGTGTTGGAGGAAGTGGTTGTGGTAGTCATAACGGTGACGGTGGTAGTGTTGGTGTTGTGATGGTGGCATGGTGGTTGAGATGTGGGTAAAGGTGGTAGTGAAGGTGCTGGTATCAGTTGCACTAAATAACAGAGCAGCAAAGATTGGTTTTCAATTCTGATTCAAGCCATTTAACATCTCTGTGTACTTTTGCAAATTACTTAATGTCTCTGAGCCTGAGTTTTCTCATTTGAAAAATGGTGATAATTACTTAACTGTGAGTATGCTTTAGGGATTAACTGAAATAAAGCACATGAAGACTTTAGCAAAGTGTAAGGCATATAGCCTATATTCAGTAAATGTGTTGATTAATTTTTGATGAAATTGCCCAACTCCACATTCATTCTTAACTTGTAACTGTCCAACCAGGTTGAATTCAGACTTTTTTCTTTTTCTTTTATGTTTTCCTTCTGTCACATACTCATTTGCTCAGAGTGAGAAGTCATAGATTGGACACTGATCTTTCAATGATAAATGAATAAAGGCAGTTATTTCCTATTTAAAAATATCTTTCTATACTTTCAGCACTCTAGAAATTGATTTAGCGCTTCTAAAATATAATAATATATTTCTATTCAGAAAATTCAACAATCCCGTAAACTGGGAGGTCAGAGCCAGGATCGTTGTAAATGGATGTGGATTATTTTCCATACATTTTTATTATTTAGCCCAGGATCCTCCTCAATACCACCTTCCTCCTGCCCATCAAGTGAATGCTCAGGAGACTCAAACAAGTTTAATATTGGCTGTAGACATGCAAAATTTCCTCCTTGAAAACTCTGACTCGATAAAAAAATCTAAACTTCCTGGTCAGGCATTCAAGATCTTCCCAAGTTGTACCTTTGTAGACAGTTATTGTCCAGTTCTCACCGTATCCTGACATGCTTTGGCCAAACTAGGCCATTCATCCATTTGTAGTAATAGCTTCAATTTACTAGGTGCCCATAATGTGCCTGACATTGTGTTTAGCATTTCACATGCATTTTCTTATTTGATCATCACTTCACCCTATAGGGAACATGTTATTGCCCTTAATTTACAGATAATTAAAGCTTAGGGTATTTAAGTAATTTTATTAATGTCACAAAATGAATAAATATTCCAACTCCAGTATTTAGATCCAAAGGCCTACTCTTTCCAGGATCTCATGCTGCCTCCCTAAATCTCTCTTCTTCCCCTTCTTCTCTGCCTTTGCTCACAGTGAGTTTCCATTCTGGAAAGTACTTTTTTTCATTATTAAAAAAAAAAAATCCTAAAAGCCTTTCAAGACTTCACTCAAATGGTACTGCCTGGATTTGAATCCTAGTCATGTGACTTTAGGATTCAGGCAATTTACTTTCTCTTTCTGTACTTATTTTCAGTTCCTCAGCTGAAAAATGGGAATGATAATAATTATATTTGTATCCTCATGTTTATGAGGATTAAACATATGTATGTGCTTATATCACACACACACACATTATCTGTAGCTGTGAAGTTCAGTTCTCACACAAAACACTATTATCAGTATTTGTTATAAAAGCAGAAGTTATCTTAGAGATCATCTGGGAAAATCCTCCTAATTGGAAAAATGATGAACCTGAAACTTAGAGAGGGTTTGTAACCCTGTCCTGTGCCACACTGTTGCTGGGACAGCCAACTCTAGAATTCAGGATTTTCACTTCCTTTACCAGAATATTTCTTAAGTTTTTTTTTTTTTTAAATTAATTTTATTTATATTTGGCTGTGTTGGGTCTTCGTTGCTGTGTGCAGGCTTTCTCTACTTGTGGCTCGCGGGCTCTAGAGCGCAGGCTCAGCAGTTGTGGCGCACGGGCTCAGCTGCTCTGCGGCATGTGGGATCCTCCCCGACCAGGGCTCGAACCCGCGCCCCTGCATTGGTGGGCGGATTCCCAACCACTGCGCCACCAGGAAAGTCCCCCAGAATATTTCTTTACATCTTCACATTGGAATAAGCTGCCCTGTAAAACTTTTCTTAATTTGCCTCTGAACTTCATTGTAATTTGTTCCCTTCTGATAAAGAACATTGCATTGAAACTATTTGGATATATTTCTTATCCCTCCAACTCAGTTGTGACATCCTTGGGTGCAGGGAGACTTTCCCATTCATCTTTGTTTCCCACTCAACAATGGTGCTCACTCACATTGCATTTCATGAATTAATCTGCTATTACAATTATTGGAACTGATTATTCATTTGCTAGAAATTGAAATCCAGGTGCTTTCACATCAATTTTCTGTACTCTCAGCAGCTCTGAGGGATGGGTGCAATTTCATAGAAGAGGAAAAACTGAGGCTCAAAGGCTCACAGAATAAGAGACTGGAAGGTTAATTGGACGGGAGCTCCAAAACCAACCAAAGCAGAATCATTTGCTCTTTGGGTAGCTACATCTTTGTTGCCCTATTTTACTGCAGATAAAAGAGAATTGTTGGTCTATTATTTGCTCTTAATTTCTGTGCCATGTTGATTTTCCTCATATTTTTCATTCTCCTACTTGTTTTCTTCATTAAATTGAGTTTTTCAGGAACTTGAAATATACATTTTTTTTCTGTTTTCAAAAGTAATAAATGTTTGTTGCAGAACATTTAGAAAATAAAAAGGAAGAAATAAATCACCTATAACTTCACCAGTCAGAGATAAGCAACATTAACATTCTGGTTCTTTTCTCCCAAGTAGTTTGTCCATGTTAGAAATATTAATTGTATCTGCTTATCTTTCTCTTATTTTAAATTACATTTAAATTGAGATTGTATTTCCCTTTGCAACTTACTTCCTCTAGTCATTATCTACGATCTGATGAGTAAGAGTGGTGTAAAAACAGATGTGAAATAAATTACTTCAAACCCAGGGTGTTATATCTAGGGGGGCATATGATAAGAAGTTCAAAGTATAGGTGACATGGTTTTCATGCATTGGGATAACTCTTTCCAGGTTTTGCCCAGTCTAGAATCTATTTTCTTCCAGCCTCGACTACGGCAGCACAAGTAACATCAACTACCATTATAGTGGCTCCTGTGTAGAAACAACACTTGGCAGTGTAGCTAAAGAGAGTTTGTTATCCAGGGTAATAGGCACGAACATTAGAACAAAGCACACTGAAATTTTTAGCATTTGCATGAATCTGCTATAGGTATTAGTATTAATATGAATTAGGGAAGTAAAGGAGATAAAGTCTGTAAAGCATTTTAAGTCTATGCTTTCGAGGGTTGTACAGAGGAGACTGATGCTTCTTTACATTTTGTATAACTTTCTAATGTAAGTAAACATGATAAGTCCCCTAGTAGTTTCCATGATGAAGAGAAGTGAGCAGTGCAGAGTCTGGATAAGGAGGGAGGAAACTCTGTTAGATAAGAATATTGATGCTAGGTGGATCTGAGGGTTTTGCCTATTGCCTACTGAATAGGCCTGAGAGTTATATCAGTAGGAATTAGGTATGGCTGCAAGAATCCCAAATAACTCTGGATTAATATTATTAAAGTTTATTTCTCCCATCCGAAGGTATATTGAGATGGGCATTTGAGGGATAGCATGGCTAACAGGATCTGCTCCTGTCGAGTCTCCAAAGATCTGGGCTCCTTGGAACTCGTCGCTCTCCCATTCCTATGGTGAGGCTCATGTCCTCACAAGCCAAGATAGAATTCCAATGACTGCTACCACATTTCAAGCAGGAGGATGCAGGAAGCAAAGAGAAAGACATCAAAGGGTGTTTGCCAACTTTATTTTAAGGAAAGTTCACAGAAGCTGCCATGTGACTCTTGTACTTATAGCTCATTGGGCACAACTTAGTCATATGGCCACAAACTACAGAAGAGTATGGAAAAATCATATGGGAGGATCGATCTGCATTCCAGACCACCATATGCTAAAAATGATATCATTATAAAAGAAGGAGAGAATGGATACTGGGGACAATTTTGATCTCTTTCAGAGAAGTTATTACAAGAACTACAGTGAGTATTATTTATAACTTACTCTCTATGTAATTGCATTTTAGGTAAATATTTAATACAATTAAATAGCCTGTGGGCCAAATCCAGCCTGCCCTCTGTTTTTGTAAATAAGGTTATATGGGAGCACAGCCATGCTCATTCATTTGTGTATTTTCTATGGCTGCTTTCACACTACAAAAGCAGAGTTGACTGGCTGCAGCAGAGACCTAAAATATTTACTATCTTGCCTTTTACCTAAAAAGTTTGCCAGGTTCCATTCTAGACTCTAGGGTATAGCTTCACAAATTTTGAATGAATCCATTCTTTTTTTGTTATCGTCAAGTCGCTAGTTAAAAGAAGCCCTTTAGGGCTTCCCTGGTGGCGCAGTGGTTGAGAGTCCGCCTGCCGATGCAGGGGACACAGGTTCGTGACCCGGTCCGGGAAGATTCCACATGCCGCAGAGTGGCTGGGCCCGTGAGCCATGGCCGCTGGGCCTGCGCGTCCGGAGCCTGTGCTCCGCAATGGGAGAGGCCACAACAGTGACAGGCCCGTGTACCGCAAAAAACAAACAAACAAAAGAAGCCTTTTATATTTTTATTACATTTAGGTGTATCCATAAATAAGATAAATAAGATATACTACTATTTTGTGTATTATCACTTAATGAGAGAGAGGGAGAAAGGGTGGGGAGTGGGACAGGATTTATCAGTACGGTTTTATTTCTTAAAAAACTTAAGTAAATTGTGATAAAATATTAACACCTGTCAAATGCAGGTGGTGGGTATATGGAGGGCTGTTAGTTTTTTGTATTTCTTTGGTATATTTAACATATTCTATTATTAAATAACTTTAAAAAGTTTTAAAAAATTACATCCCACCCCCCCTTTAAAAAAATATATTGTAATCAAATTTTGGTGCCATTCCAATTTGGATGTCCCCTTACAGAATGGTGCCTTGAGCAGACTGATGCCTATTGGAGTGTGATATTTTTGTGACTGAAGCTCCAGAATTATATCAGCAGTTCCAGAGACTCTGCACATCTGTAAAATGTTTCTGCCTCTGCTTGTGTACTCCAAAAAATAGCACGTTCATTCAAAAACAGGAAGGCAAATGTCTCCTAGAAAAGGAACGTACTATGTTGGGATTGATACATTTCTGAGATGAGAATGTTTGAAGTAATAAGGGTTCTGCATTTTTTAGTTGGCATAAAATCCAGACCATTTACTCATAGTAGGATAAATTATTTAGGAAGACCAAGCACCATGCCATAGGCTCTTTTAATATTTATGTTTCTGTTTTTTAAAAAAAGGGGTACTTTTAATCTATAAGCATGTGGATATTAAAGGAAAAAATAGCAGGTCTCTAAATTATTTAAGATTTACCCCTTTAGAGGCAATAGATTAAGTCTCATTGTTTCTTTGGGAGAGCCTTACTGTACCAAAGAAGCAATATTGCCATGTATTTAAGTAGGTCGAAAAATTTGAAAACTTCTGCTGCTAACATTGTATCCAGTCAGGCTTTAACACACATACATATGCATTAAAAAAGCTGCTTATCTGCCAAAATTGGATAGCTTTACCGAATGCAAGTTTAATTAACTGGAAAAGAGAGTTAAATTTTAATAAATAATTAGGGTGATTTTTAAGCACTATGGTGCACTTAAAATGTGCTGTGTAAATGCAATAGCGGTACAAGTGTCTCCCAGGTTTGGTTCCCTGCTTATTTCAAGTCATTACCTTTTGAGAAAAAAACAAAAATAACGGGTAATTTTTTTTCAGAGAGAAAGAAAAATGTATAAAACAAAAAACAACCTTTATTTGGGTAACATGACAGTACGTTTTATATCAATTCAGAAAAATCAAGCACCTACTATGTACAAGGTAGGGTGTTATATATTAAGGATATAAAAATGGGTAAAATATGCTCTCTGATCTCAAAGAACTCACAGCCTAGCTGTGAAAAGGGAAATGAAGAATGAAGTGCCACACAAAATATAGGGGTGTGTACTAAATGCTTTAAGAGCACTAAGGAGACCAATTCATTCTGACAGGGAAGCACAAAAAAGGTGCCATAGATATACACATACAGGTAATAGGAACAGGCATAAGGGGGAAATAAAAGAGCACCAGGCAAGTCATAGAGGCCTGCCTCAAGTGCTTATCTTGTTTGAAGAAATGTGAATTGCTTCATCTTGCTGGAGTCAAGGTCACGGGAAATAAATGACAGGGGGTGAAAATATAAAGGTGGTTAGGGACAGTTGTCATTGAAGGCTTCTAAGGAGAGGTTAAGTATAGGCAGATCTGGGTTTTAGGAAATAAGTTGTCTTCAGTTGAAGGGGAGAGCGACAGGAAGGATGGAGACCAGTTATAAGAATGTCCAGTGATTTTAGTGAGAGATCGGGGTGATGGTGGCTAATTTAGTCAGAGACAACAGAAAGGAGGCGATAAAGAAAAGGAATCTTGCAGAGGTAAGTCCATTTAGGGATAAGAGAGAGAGAGAGTAGGTAAAAATGGATAGTAAAGATGACGACGTAACCATGGTAGAGAACATATGAGTTGGAAACACGGTAGGAGAAAATCGTTATTTTTCACTTTTAATGTCTTTGGGTTACTGAGGTCTGTTTGACATCCATGTGATAATAACAGTATTCAGATCTAGAATTCAGGGCAGAAGTGGGACCTGGAGAGGGACCTTTGGGATTCATCTATAAATAAGTGATGATTGAGGTTCTGGGGTTAGAGAAATTACTTTGCATAAAGCATAAAACAAGATAAAATGAGGAAGCAAATAACACTTTCTGATTAGGGTGGCAGTTTAAATGGATTTGTTCCTTTTCAAAGCCAAGGAGGTTGCTATTTGGAGTTTCCTTCTCCATTCCCTGACAGAAATTGGGCTTGATTATCTGCATTCTCTCTCTAAGTAATTATTATTTTTCCCTTCTTACAATTAACAAGCATATTTTTAAAGTATGCATGGTATCCCACTTAGTGTTGTCCTATGGCCTTTTCTTTCTCCCACTCTCCTTTCTTCTGGAAGTACTCTATCCTATGATCAGTGTCTCCTGATGTCTTCCCTCTGAAATTACCTTGTAGGTGAGGAACATCATGTAGATGATGAAACAGAAAAACCATAGCCAAAATTGCAGCAAAATTTGGGGAAGAAGATTAAGCAAGGATATTCATGACTCTTCCATAATTTTCTATTTATTTTATTATTAATTTAATGTATGGTAGATTATCATAAGAATTATATTCAAGTATCATATTACCTTTAGAAATAGCACATTTTCTTCAACAATAAAATTTAACAGAATAGATACTTCAGTGAATACTGGAGATGAAAGTGAATTCCTGCATTTCTGTTGCATTTGAACATTTTCTTTTTACCATAAGAACATTAATTACGTATGGAAATAGTTCAAACACTTTGTTGTCTTTGTTGCTTATGCTCTGCATGTGAAATACTCAAAATGTGAAAGAAGTTCAGGAAAATTTTAATCTATTATCACCTAACTTTGACTCATTCTTCTTAGATCATCAGCTTTCAGATGATTATTATATTTTCTACTCATGGACCAAACTCAGTTACAAACTCCATTTATAAATTTTAAATTACTCAAATCATCTACTTATCATTTGCTACAATTTTAATTTAAGATTATCTAGCATTTAATAACAACTCAAGTCAATGATGATTTAATCTAAATAGTTCTACATTGGTTAGGATCAGATTTGGCCATACGAAATGGGAAAACCCAAAGTAATAGGAGCTTACATAAGGAGAGTCTTAACTTACTCACAGAGGAGACTAGAGGGAGGCAGCTGCTGGCATTGTGACGACTCCAGGATTGTCAGATATCCAGTCTCCCTTAATTTTGCTACTCTGCCACCCTTAGAGTCTTCAGAGACAAACTATACTTTCTAAGAAGTCTTACAAGTTCTCTGCTTCCATTTTATGGACTTGAGCTGTACTTTTCACAAAAAAATGACACAAAATATAGTCTTTTAGCTAGTAACTTGATAACCCAAATAAAACTGGATTCTCTAATCATTTCATCATGTAGGTATGTCAAATCATTATGCCGTACACCTTAAACTTATGAAGTCATGTACGTCAATTATATCTCAGTAAAACTGGAAGATATATATATATATATATATATATATATATATATATATAAAACTGAGTTCTGTTATTAAGGGTGAATGCAGAGAATGGATCTTGGAAAAGGCAATTAACAACCCTGTCACAGTCAGTATACCATCATATTGTTATTTTAATATAAAATATAAGAAACTTACTAAGTTAATTTTCAAGCCAATGATAGGAATTTAAAGTATCCCGTTCTCTAACTTAGTGCTTTGAGATTTCAGTTTACCAAATAATATAGATTCTTGTTTCCCAATGGCAGAAAATCAGTGCAGTATAATCTATAAGATTATTTAATTCAGAAAAAAGGGCATTGATTAAATGTAATATGGCAAGAAATCCCTAACTCTTTAGGAAGTTATTACATTGCCATCAAGAAAAATAATTCCTCTTTCAAATCCCACTATCCACTTATAATACCCTCTGTCAAACCTGTCTGCCTTTATCTATTAATTCCTTCTAATTGCATACCCCACTTGCTCTCACACAGACCCTGCCCCTGTGTTTTCAGTAACCAGTACTTGACCCGCCTAAGTAGACTTGTACGGTAACGTCTCCTCTGAATTTTCATCATCTACTTTCATCAGTTTCTGGTATCTTTAGTTCCAAAGGTCTCAACTCACTTTGGCTTGTATTCATCTGAATGCATCTTTAGAATATGTGATCTTCAGGAAACACCACATCTCTAAGATCTGACTCCAAAAAAGTATGAGATTTAGAATCATGCAGATCAAGGTCCAAATCTCAGCTTTATCGCTTGCTCCTATGACTATGGACAGGTAGATTAATTTCTTTCAGCCTAGACTTCTTCATCTGGAAAATAACGAGGAACATGTCTACCTCACTGAGTTGCTGAGAAAATTAACCAAGACACTGCTGATGTCCAATATTCCCCCATTCCAATCATCACTGTGATTATCTTCAGAGCAGGTACAATGTCTTATAAAAAGACTAGGAAACTTTCTGGTAACAGAGTAGGCTCTTTATAAATGGCTGCTGTATGAAGGAAACTCCTATCCTCACATATCCTATTTCACATATGCATGCTGGGTCCCAAAGGGCTTCCAGTTCCAGCCCTCACCTGTTGCTGGTGAACCCTGAGGTTCCATGTCAACAGGCCAAACTGCCCTTCTGCACTTGTTTCATTTCCTTTGGGGACCTTTAGAGTTCATTTCTGCCAGTGGGCCTCAGAGAAGGCAACTCAGTCTGTTCTGCCAGGTTTCCTTAATTTATAGTCTTGGAAAGCAGAGGATGGGTTTTCAAGTTCTTCTTTCCCTAAAGCTGTTAGATTTTTTCTGCTTATTGGCTGTTCGTTCCGTTGATGAGCTTTGCATACTAGGGCTGTCAGACAAGAAAACCTAAATTGATTCAAAAAAGGTCATTTTACTCCCTTTCTACACAAACTTGCCCTGTAAATATATGCCTAATTATTACTTTTCATTTGCATAACAAGGAAGGTGTTCTAGGGGCTTCTTTCTGAACCAAGATCTTATCAAGATGTTATCAATGCTGCCTGTATGATTAGACATGTCCTCAACTGGCATGATATTTATGCTTTGCTCGACACTCAAATACATTGATAATATTATAATTTCCGTGATGTTTTAATACTGCAATGAAATTGAAATATTTCCTAAATATACAGATTGTAATTTAGAATTGCTAGAATTGTTAAGCTTTTAGCTTAATCATAAACAAAATACTTAATATTTTCACATCCTATTTGATCCAAGCTAGAGCATACATTTAAAAAATGGATACTTGTAGATTATAATATACTGGCTATCCTGCAGTTGACTGGTGATGGGTTTCTGACAACACACCCAGAATGCTGGAATAATAAGCTAACTCTGTTTCTTGCAGATTCATATTCATCTGGGCATGTTCTGAGGGTTGGTTAGTGGACCTGCCAGGGGATGTTTTCATGAGGAACCAAGAAGCCGGGTAGAGAGAAAACAAGTACCTGTTCCGGGGTCTGACAGCCAGCTCTGTTCCACTCTCCTTGATTATCATAAAGACTGGGGGAGAACTATCTTCACGATATTTCATTCATGACACTTTTGTTTCGTCATGGTGAAGTGATACTCAGATTGTCTGGCTAGATCCCTTAGGCTCCATGCCAGAGTATTTAAGCAAGGCAAAAACAATACAGAGAGTCAAACAGCAGATGTCGCTGATATTCCTGTACAAAGCTGACGGCTTGGAGCAATGCTATCTTTGTGGATTTAGTGCCAGAACAGTTGAAGTGGATAGTAAAACCATCTGTTCAGTGATGCAGGTAAGAGAAGAACATTTTACAAGGCTTCACTGGGCAACAATGATGGGTGCAGCATATAGATTTTCTGTAGGATGTTGAGAACTGTTGGTCAGGGCAATGTGCTTTTGACCTGAGGCTGTGTTTTGAATATGGAAGAAAGTGACAGTTTTGAGCTACACAGAGACTATCTCCTAGATACACAGCTTTAAATCAGAGAGAAAGGACTGAAGTTTCCATAACCTGTGATGTGAGAATAAGAGAGAGAAAGACATAAAGACAGACAGACAGACAGGCAGACTAATATCATAATATTACCAGGCTGGTAGCCAAGAAAAGACATAATAAAATTCTTTATTTCTCTCCTTTGAAATAATCAGATCTTAAGTATCTCATGCGTGAAACCTCATAATCCTTTAGCAGAATTTGCTGGTGGTATTTAATAGTACTTCAATATGTTAAGGGTTCATCCCTGTTAGAGATACTATAGTGAAGTGGTTAGGAATTAACATTCTGGGCTCAGCCTATCTAGACTTGCCTCCTGACCCTCTATGTGATCATGACCAACATATTTAAATTCTTTAAGTCTTGGTCTCCTTATCTGTAAAATAGAAATAATAGTGCTGCCTTCACAGGCATTTTTAATGAAGACTAAATGAGATAATTATTTAATGAATTTGGCATTTACCAGACACTCAATGCATACTTTTAATACATGCACTTTTTTAGACTGCATAGAATTTTACTTTTTAAAGTTCTTTTCACAGCAAACAGAAGACTTTGTTAAGCTGTCACGACAGTGATAACTTTTGGGTCTTTTAAAATTCTTTCTTCTCCAAGTGGTTAAATTATTTCACGGCTTATCAGCTGTGATCCAGTTCCACAGTTCATACTCAGGCATAACTGCCTCCTCAAATATGGGAGTTGGTAAGGAAACTACAAAATCAGGACAAAGGATGTTAAATCGCTGTTTCCAATGTGCCTTACTTTGAACTTGACACTATAAAATTCTGCCTACTATTACGGTGCCCAATTCCTGCTTGGAATATTCTGCATTTCCTCACATTTTACAGAGCATTAGCTCAACTGACAATCTGGCAGACAGTCTAGGCTAATGACGCTGTACCCATTTCTTAACCTGACCCACGAATTAATGCAAGCAAACGATTCCTACATTTCACTAAATAATTGTGTAGCAAAACAGCAACAACAAAAAAACAGTGGTCACTTAGAACCAACTAACATCTGAACCCTGCTTCTGCCTTCTTCTCTGAAAGCCCCAAAGACACACATATGTACAAAAAAGCACAAAGAAGGAAAAGTGCTATTTCATTCTTGGCTGGAGTTTTTGCTCTGAAACCCAGTGTAGAGCAGTAGTAGGTAAGTTGGGCTTCATGTGAAAGAGAGAGCTAGTGTTTTTTTGTGTGGTTTTGTTTTTGTGCTTTTGTTTTGCTTTCTGAGGGAAAACAAGTTCTGGGCTTCCCTCAGACTTGTGGATAGAAGAGAGAAAGAGTTGAAAGAAAGAGTGAAGAGTGTGTGGCCCTACTCTGTGGCAGTAGCCCTGGGCTTATCACCACATAGGCTTCATGGGAATTGTCTACATGGGGTCACACCTCTCCGTGACAGATCTGTTAACTAGTGGCTGCTCCCCAAGAAATTCAGTGTAGTACCTACTTATTTTGGTGGTAGAATATTTTTCACCAGATATGGATTCATCCTTGAGGTGTAGGAAGGATGAGAGGGGTTGAGAAGGAGTTTTAGTTTCTTTCCCCAGAAGCCAAAATTGTTGTCTTTGTATTCATTCTTATGTTAATTCCATGGAGTTAAAGGTCAAGTCTATGATGAGCTAAGGGCAAGGCTGTCTCTCTTGGTGGGGAAGAGGTCAGTAAACATCAGTAAGTCCTACCTGAATCGCTGGGGTAATTTTCTTGAGCACTTTCGGTGCTTTATTTTGTGCATCTGTGATTAAAGATAGAGGTGGTTCAGCTCCTCTGTACTCTATTTTTGTGTAACAAATTATCCCCAAATTTAGCATCTTAAAACAACAAACATTTATTACCTCATACAGTTTCTGGGAGATAGGAATCTGGAAATGGTTAAGCTGGGTAGTTTGGGTTCAGAGTTTCTCATAGGGTTGTACCCCAGATATCAGGGGATGCTACAGTCATTTGAAGGCTTGGCTGGGGTTGGAGAATCTGCTTCTAGGAAGGCTCTTTCACATAACTATCAGCTGGATGCCCCAGTCTTTCACTACATGGAACTTTCTATAAAGCTTCCTGAGTGCCCTTATGACATGGCACTACTTCCTCCATAGTATGTGATTCAAGAGGAGAGATCAAAGAGAAAGTCAAAATGTCTTTTATGTCTTAATCTTGTATGTCACAAACCATCACTTCTGCCGCATGCTGTCACAAGTGAGTCACTACACTAAGCCCACACTCAACAGGAGGAAAATACAACTCTGCCACTTGAAGGAAGGGCTATCAAAGAAGTTTTGGACATATTTCAAAACCACCACACCCTCAGATCTTTTACAGTACCTTCAGAAGCTCCTGCAATTGACCCAGATAAAATATTAAGTTAACTCTTAGGCTGCGTCAAGTGAAGAATTTCCCCTTCTCTTCTATTTTCTACTTTGAATAATTCTTCCTGCTGTCTAATCACACTCACCAGACGGTGTTAAACATTGTGAAATGGATACTATGGGTCAAATAATGCAATCAAAATCCTTTGATTATTAATTATAATCAAAGGATTGTAATTAGTAATAATTGATGATTTCTTAATTATCAAGAAAATTCCTACCTCCACAGA
Organism: Phocoena sinus; assembly: GCF_008692025.1. Lineage (NCBI taxonomy): Eukaryota > Metazoa > Chordata > Mammalia > Artiodactyla > Phocoenidae > Phocoena > Phocoena sinus. The sequence goes on from NC_045771.1 coordinate 57,583,021, forward strand.
AAAGGGCAAATTAACTTTCTTACTTCTTTCTGCTAAGGAGAAATTCTTTGCTCACAAATGATAATTCGAAGGTGTACCCTTTAAGATTTCTTCTTATTCTATTTGACTCTACCTAAACAAGTCTCACTCAAGTGAATGAGTGTGTGTGTGTGTGTGCGTGTGTGTGTGTTTAGCCCATGTCACTTTGCACAGAACTAATATGGATACTTTGTTATCACTAAAGAGGGATTATCCTCGCCACAACTGTGGCATATCATTAAATTAATATCCCCCAAAGAGTCACGCTTCTAACCATCCATGCCCTTATGTGTTCTTTTCCATACTGACTCTGGGGTTATCCTCATGACTTACTTTGTCCCATTAAACTTCAACATATGTGGTGTAAGCAGAGGCTTGATGAGCGTTTGTGCATTGGGCAATGACATCTTGAAATCTGGCCACTGGGTTAGGAAGTCTGAATTAACTGTGTGAAGAGGCCATGTGGGAAAGAATTAAAGCACCTCTGCTGAAAGCCCAAACCACTCCTAACCTTGTGAGTGAGGCCATCTAGGAGGAGGCAGACCCTGGCCCTCCTGCCAACTAACTGTGAACACATGAGTGAGCCCAGCTTTCCACCATATGGAATAGAAACAAGCCATCCTTGCTTAAATTGTCATCCCACAGAGTTGTGAGCAAATAAAAGTTGTTTGGGGGTTGTTTGTGGTGCAGCAGTAATTAACTAATATGACCAGTTTCTCATATATTCTAACTTTTTGAGGTTCCAGAATATCAATAACACAGGACTAGAGCACTGGAATAATACCCATGTGATTTAATTATAAATAACCCCAGAATCCAGAAGCAACTTTTACTCTAAATGTTGATTCTCTTATTCAACGATTCCCAAGCAAAGCAATTTCCCCAAATCAGTACATATTAGAATCTAGGTCCAGTCTGAAACTGATAGTAAAGAGCATTAGCATTATTTGAGGGAATAAAGTAGATAGGAGAAAAATAGAGAAAATATTGTATAGAGAGAGTTTCTTGGTTTCAGCTTTTCTAGGCTGTCACTCAAATCCCCCAGATGTTAAGAGACGTTTGAGAGAAATCTCACAGTAAGAGGTTAATTGTTCTATTGTCTGCCCTCGCCTTCAATCGTTTTGGAAGCCTGAAGGAGCTGATCAAGTCTCTGCTGCTGAAAGCTGTGCTCCCAGATGCTTCCTTCAGGAGACTGGTTTCTCAGGGCCAAGTCTGAAGCAATGTATCCTCTGAACGTCTCATGCTGTAACCGTACTCCTTCTCACATGCTGAACTCCTATCTTCTCATTTCCTGATCTCATCTCAACTCTCTTGGGCTGTGAACTCTACTTTAGCACATACTAGGTACTCAGTAAATGTTTTTTCAAAAATAATGAAGAGTTTTTATTATAATACAATACTATTTTTCTACTACATCCTTTTTTTTCTAATTGGAGCACAACCTGACTTCCCATGTAGAAATGTGAAAGTTCTCAGTGCTGATTAAAAAAAAATAAATAAATAAAGGGGAAAACCAAAACAAAATAAGTGAGGTTGGCAAAATCCCCAACACCAACCAATGTCCATATCCTTGGTTTGGACTGATGCTCCCTTGACCCTAGAAACAAATTCCAGCCTTCAATACACACTGAGAATTTAGCAAGAGCTCTGCTGACTTCTTGTGGGATTCAGGCTGCAAGAACAGCAGCTTCTCCTTTAGTCTGAAGCTTAAGAATAAGTCCCCCATATTCCCCTAAACATATCTTAGCTCTGGCCATGGTCAGATGCCTGTTCCTCCCAAGTGACTGTCATTCAGCAGGTTTTTAAATAGTCTTATACATTTGCTGGATCCCCAATCCCATTAATATTAAAAGGTACACTTTCATTTTGAGGCTTAAAAGGAAAAAGCAACTTTTAATACAGGAATCTGTCCACGTTGTAACTTGTTCTCCAAATGTCCATTCCTAGGCATGTACTTGCTGGCTTATTGAAACAATGTCAGACATATAATGTTCGCACTGAATACCAAACAAATATCCCTAGTTCCCTTTCAGCCCCTTAAAAGGAATCCATGCACAAAAGAGACAAAGTGGGTGATGCAATATTTTATATTAACTGGAGTTTTGTCTCAAAATCCAGGAATTCTAGGTTGGGGTGTATGAAGGAGTCCTTTTTCCTAACCCAGTGGGACCAAACAGCTTTTAGCCAAAGCAGGCTATGAGTTGTATTTTGGTCATTTCCTCCATCTTCCAGTCCAATGTACTGAGATGCCACTCTCACTGTACCAAAGAAAGTCAAACCAAAAACAACAACAAAAAAGGAATTTTAGATTTTACTCTAATACCTACTGACTTGGTCTTGCCTAAACTTCAAACAGGTCTTCTTAGAGGCCACAGGGAAGTGTCTGAACAGAGCTCCTGAACCGTGAGTCGTTTGTGGCAAATAGCACACATATATTAATGTTTCCTGTCCACTCAGCGGATGCCTTTTCATGACACTAATTAACAGTATGCTTTACCCAGTCTAAGAAAGTGAGCAACACTTATATAATTAAAAAGAAACTGTTTTAACAACAAATAGCAACCTCAGATATTCCACCAAGCTTATATCATAAATATTTGCTAATGATTAAGGATAAAGGTTTGCAGTTGGGAGGTTTTTAATTCTAAGTTTTGGTCTGGCATTCAAAGATTAATAATATAGACCTATAGTATTTGGAACCAAGTCACACACGACTTGCAATGTCTTTGTGAGAAATGATGTAGGGTCTCTTTTAAGACTAAAGTAATTAAGTTTGTTTTCAATATCCAGTTAACTCTAAGGCTCTCAATATCACTATTGAGAAGATTTAACCTGAGCAATATTACAAGTGCTAATGCTGTCTTTAACTAAAGATTGCTTATTTTATGCTGAAAAGAAAAGTAATATTGCCAGTGTAAGCACACACACACACACACACACAATTACCACAGAATATATATTTAAGTATAAATGCACATCAAATACATAGTTTTATTATCCAGATTAATTTTATTTATGCCTTTGCTTTTAGAAGCATCTAAAAAATGCTTTAGATGGATGCTTTTATCCATCTAAAAAATTCTAATATTATTATAATAACAAGTAGCTTTCATTCAAATGAATAATAAAAATCTGGATGTGAGAGGACATAAGATAAATATCAAGTTACTTGTTGAATACGTAATTATTTAAATGTGCTTTGTATTGATTTTACTGAATCATATCCTATTGAATATAAATATTTTAACTGTAAATAAACTATATTTCTCACTGAGGTAGTCTACTAAAAGACTTAAAGAAAACAGCAAAATGACCTATTTGTTTCTGTAACTTGTCGAGAATTTAAGGTACATTTATACCTTATTTATATATGTTTTCTTTTCCTTACTTTCCCATTTTATGCCAGAGAGAACATAAACATGAGACTTTGTGCAACAAGATGATCCTGGTGTTCACACATCTGTTTTCAGTTGATTAGAATTTTCAGGTGTATCAAAATGTATTTGTTTGGAATGATTGGACATGTTCCTATTAAATTCAGTATTATTGAATTTTCTTATCACTTGGTCTTTCTTCTCTCCACATTAAGCCTACTAGGAAGAAGAGATTCTCTTTATTTAATATGGGTGCATTAAATCTTTGGGGATCCAAAACTCTCTCTTCAATATGCATGAACACTTCAAAAGCCTGAATAACATAATGTGGTTCTAAAAAGTGATCCCTTTACTCCCTTTTTACTAGAATATAATCCATAGTCAGATAATGCATAATGCCAGATAATGGACCACATTGAGTAAGCCATGCCACTAAATCCTTTTCTGACCCTACAAACAATGTTTTTCCCAGAAAAAATATTCTAAATGAGGAGAAGTCTTCTGGTCATGCTGTTTTGTTACCTTTTCTTTAGGAAGAGAAGAAAAACACTGTCTGCTGTGCCTGTGGTTTTTTTTTTACAAGGGCTTTAGGGTCCATAAAGTTTTAATTTGTAATTTAAAAGAATATATATACTCTTTACATATGGTTAAAACAGAGAAAGCATCCCTGGGAACTTGTGGCATAAGAATACGGTGGAACATTAGAAAAAGCAAAGGCAAATTCAAATGAAGTAAATGCTAACCAATTGTAGACACTAGGAAAATGCTCCAAATTACAAATATTTTTTTTGTCATAATATAAAGATAGTATTAAGTATGTCCTGGTAGGCTTATAGAAACACACGATCATTTTGTGCGGCTTTTACTTCCCTCAGCTGCTCACAGCAACACCCATCCTATTTGACATGGATATTGATAGCACGATGCTGATAATAATGTCACAATATCAGGGTCATACTGCTATCTCACAGCCTTTAAGATGCCCCTTGTTCTTCCTCAAGGCCTTATTCCAGACACGTGCCTCTTTTGGTCCTTCTGCATTTAATGTTTAACTTCATCTCTGGAAGCAATAAAGGGGAACTACATGGTGAATTCAAGTGCAGTATTATAGAGTTCCCCACAATATTGTGATGTTCTGGGCTTTGGCAATCAAGCTTTAGAGATAATCTAAAGGTATTTAGTTATATATGCCCTTGTGCCTGAAACAGATTCCTACTCACTTGGCTTGGTAGGTCATCTCAGAGAAAAGAGTGCTTTTTTTTTTTTCTAAAGAACTCATCATTTCTAGGAGAGAACCCCTTTTCCTGATTTCTTCTCATTTGGAACAAAGTTCAAGATAATATCTTGAGATCTTTACAGCATTGTTTCCCAATTGAAAAACACAAGCCATAGATGGGTTGTAAGATCAATCTAGTAGGTAGGTAATGACAAGCAATTAAAACTAAAACATAAAAGATATAATAGTGTAAGAGTATCCCAACTACCACAGAAAAAAGAATATTAGCTTTCACTGTATAGTGAGGGTCCTTGTTTCAATATATGTAAGAATATGAGTATGTTTAGTGGGTCATAGTGAAAAATGTATCTTTTACTGAGATGTGGTGAAAAACAGTCTTGAAAAACTGATTTATGATAATATGATTCTATAGATGTTATGCTTTACAAAGGATCAATGATTCAACTCAAGAAAATTGTCATCTTAACTGGATAGACACACACCTAGGTGGCAAGAGATTATAAATACTGGTTTCCTCTTTGTAAAGAGTTTGATGCAAGAAAGAGTGCTATCAAAGTTAACAAGAAAGGAAGAAAATGAAATATGCCATTTTCTCAGAATACACACATTCTGTCTTCTACAGGCCTACTGAATATGGCATGGGTTGTTCAGGATCTCGTGAACAGAAATGATCTTTTGGACAAAGCACATTCTCTTCTTGTAGAGACATCTAAAGAGTGACTGGGAGTGATGGAAGGTCAAATGAGAAATTGTGGTTACTTTCTCAAACAAGAATTTAAACAGCCCACGGTTCACTGAGTGGCCGTTTTCATTTCTTGTTCATTTTTTTCTTTTTTTGCTATCTCATGACCTGTTTCTATCCAATGTAAAGCTTAAAAATATTATAGATGATTTTTATTTTGAGTACAGGAAAGCTTAGGGCATTTACTCTTTTGAAATAACTTTAAAATGTATCTTATTCCTCCTTGGTCACCCTGCTTTTTTCCATTTTGAAATTCGGAAAGTTTCTTTGAATTACTGAGCATCCTGTCTACCGTTCACTGGCATTAATGAGTCCTTTTCATCGTGGGCAGTCCCTTTGCATAGCTGGAGACTTCATCAAATTATCTATTGCTAGCAATAAACTAAAATCAGTTTTCATATGAAACTCATCTTTATGTAAGTCCTATTATCTGATGGAGAAATGATTACTGACATGGGACATGAATTCATTGGCGTATGCATTGCATACCAAGTAAAATCTTACAACAAATTTAGAGACCTAGAAATGGTGACCGTTATTCCATGTTAGTAATATAAAACATTTTTTTACATTCAAATCAGTCATCTATCTTATTATCTTAAGATTCTTTCACTGTTTTCTTTTTCCTTTTTGGTCAGAGAATGAGGACTGTAGTATTTCTCACTACAGTTTATAATCCTACACCATATCAGCTTTGCTGAGATGTTAAAAAAATACACACGTCTTCATCATTATTCTTACATCCCAATAATTTATCCTGTTGACCTTCATCTTCAGTTTGCATAATCAGGCACAGATATAGATGCACTAATATGACCAGGGTTCTTATTAGTCGGAACATCCATTCTGATAGGCAGAGCCCAGGCTGTGTTGCTTACCATATATTTCCAGTATCTCCCCTTTCTATGCTCTCACTCTCACAGCAAACTCTTTGAAAAATAAGTTGACCCGTGCAAGGAATATTTACAATATTTTCAACAAGGGCTTTAGAGCCAGTTGTAGAAACACATTGTCAAATGATGAAAGATTTTAGGGAAACAGAGAAGAGAGATGACCTATCAATATAATGTAAGTAAAAGATGAATTTAATGACATATGAAAGTAAAGTCCCTGTGGTTAACATCCAGTCTTCACACTTTCCTTACCTCCTCTGTCTATGCTATTTGTCATAAACCAGGACACAGAATTATCATCCCTAAATGTGATTAATAATATTGAAAAGTGAAATAATAGTGCGAAGAATAACCAAGGGAGAGGTGGGACTGATATGAACTCTGCTTCCTCAGAAAGAAGTTTCCTCTCAGTAGGAAACTTCTAGGTGAACAAAACCTAAAAACTCTGAGGTAAGTCAAGAAGTAGTGAGTTAAAAATCATCTGTTTTCTGCTTGGCCCTATTACTTTGTTTCAAAGAGTTAATTTTTTTTTTGATTAGAGGAAAATCTGTCCTGGACCTGCCAGATCTTTGGCTAATATTCCCCCTTTCCCATATTAGAGAAACATGCTTTCTTTTACCATATTTTGATGATTACTTCTATGGTAATGTGGAAGCTGGTAATATCCATCTAGTCACACAAAAACCCAGCGCTGAATATGTTGATGTAATTTGGCAACATTCCTAATTATGGCTTCTTTAAAGAAATATTCCCCATATTTTTTTCTTGGTTAAAAACCAACACTGCTATGTGAAATTTGAAGTGACTGACAAACTTAGGAACTCTCTAAAAATGCACAGAACCACAGACCAAGGTGTGAAAAAAGAAATCGTTTTCCCTCTGAGATTACAAATTCAGAAAGGTGACTGAGACAAAATATAATGACTTTCATTTGAATTGAGCAAGGCACTGGGGTTAGCAATGTCAATCTCATGGAAAGTGTAACAAAATCTCTAATATTACAGAAGGTCTAGATCCTCATTTGAAAAATACTCAACCAGTAGTGATAGAAATGAATGGGATTATTAGAAGCTCAATACACTTATTTCTTTGACATAATACATTTTCAGATACCTAGGATGGTGTGGGAAATGGAGAATTTCATTAACCAGATACATTGGTTAGGAGAAAAGTTGAAAATAACAGAGTTGATTTTCATCACAGTCTGGTCCTCCCAAGTACAATGGCTGGGAACACCTCCTTTTCTTACATAATATCACTGCCTCTATAGCTATCAAGGATGCACCTTTGGTTATAAAAAATGGGTATCCTGATGGGGGTGGTTCAGAAGAGACTCAGCAGAGCTTCAGGCATTGCTTCTTCTGTAGGCAATGTGAAGGAAGCTATGGATTAAGGGCCTTACCAGATAGTGGTATGAATAGATAATGTGGCTAATCATGTAGGAAACATGTAGTGAGTGCTAGGATGATAATAATCAATCTCTAGGTGTTGGATCAGGCCTTCTCTGACTCACTGGTAAAGGTAACAGAGGGATAGGGAAATTATCTCTCATTGATAATTATGTCATTATCTCTCCAATATCTCATTGTGGAAAAAACTCTAGGCCCTGCTTTTCCCAGGGTTAAGTTTTGATTCTTGAGAGCTGTGGTCATCTCCAGTTGGGTCCATCAATATCCAGTTACCCTCTGTTTCAGGTGAATATTTTTCTTCTTCTTGGAAAATGGCAGAATTGCACTTTTTGGCATTCTGGTTCTCTTGAAGTTGGCTGGGGCCACTAATTGGTTTTGGACAATGACTTGTGGACATAAATGATAGGTGTCAACCAATGACTGATGGGAGCTATTGCATATTTACTCTGCTCTCTCACTCCTTGGGTAGGAAAACTAACTCTAAGATGTGTTTTCCCAGTGGTGTTATACTTCAGTTGCCTACTTACTTGGTAACATATCCTTTACCGGACCTTTTCCTTCTCTGCTTCTCTTACTTTTTTCTCTTTTTCCGGTGTTTCCTAGGATTGTCTTCCAACTATACTATTTGCACTCAAATCCTCCTGGGGTGGTTTTAAAATATGCCCACAATGCTCAAACACTACTTCTCCTATAAGATGTAGCCAAATTCTGACAATTTGTGTGGATTTAGCGACTTGCTTCTAACCAATAGCATATGGTAGAAATGATGTTTTGTGTGTAGGGGTAAAAGACATCATAGGATACTCCTTGCTATCGCTCTTGGATCACTTGCTCTGGAACAAGCTAGCTGCCATGTTATGTGAATTCTTAAGTAGCTCTACTGAGAGATCTATGAATCAAGGAATTGGGGCCTCCTGCCAGCAGCTATGTGAGTCAACTGTCAAAAAGCAGACCCCATCCCTGGCTCCAGTTCTAGCAACATCTTACTGCAAATTCATGAGATGTCCTAACCCAGAATCACACAGCTAAAATGCTTCTGGATCCCTGACTCTCAGAAATTATGGAAGACAATAAATGCTTGTTGTTTTAAACTGCTAATATTTTGTTGCACAGCAATAGGTAACTAATTCACCTTGTCTCAGAGATTGCTTCTGAGATAAATGAATGCAATGATGACTCTCTTGTTTGAGTGAAGTGTACTGAGACCAGGTAGGTATAAAATAGAGCCATGGCCTAAGTCTGTCTGAGAGTTGATTCAGTGGCTCTCTGGATCAACCTGTAGTTATTTACCTAATACCTATGTGCTTAAAAGGATGGATATATCTAGCAACTGATGGAACTCTCCTGTTGATTCCTTGACCTTTATAATAATATCCATTAGAATGGGAGAGGACATGTGAAAGCCCCTTAAAATGCATCCCACATGCAAGATCATAAATCAGAAGCATCCTAGGTATACTGGCAGAGATTAGTGCCACTTTCAAAAACTAAAGAATGCAGATACTGCCCTGACAAAACAAGATGGATCATGGCGCCTAATGGTACACTTCCAAAAACTTAAAAGAGTGATAGCCCCAAGTACAGCTGCCATGCCAGATATTATATATTTATTAGAAGAGATCAATACACTGACACATTGTATGAGACTATTGATCTCACAAGAATGTTTCTTTCAATCCCAATCAAGAAAAAGGATTAGAAGCATTTTACATTCACTTGGGATGAACAAAAATAGACATTTATAGCCTTGCACCAGGGATATGTTGTCAAATTATATAATGTGTGGAGTCTCTAGTGAGCCCCAGTAGAAGAATCACATTGCAGACCCTTAGCATTGTGGAGTAAGGTCATGCTATATATAGCAGGGAAAGTTTTCCCATTCAATCAGTTCCTGATGTAGCACATTAAAAGAGATCGTCATTCCCATCCCTAACAACGAAAACATGTCATATAAGCTACTATAAAATCATAGTCTTTCAGAAACTCTTCAGAGAGCTGAGAATGTAAAACAATTCCAATGAGTTAAATTCTAGAAAGAAATTAGCCCTTTTTAGGAGAGCAGATGTCTGTGCCTTGCTATCATCCCTGGGGCTGTGGTGGGAGAAGCTTCCAATAGATGGGAGTAAGGAGAACAGCCAAATTTTTAATGAACTTTTAATGGCTATATGTAGATGGCAATGAGTGTTTAGATTTCTGAAAATCCCAGTGACAAAGCAACTCCACACATAGCCATAAATTCTTTCCCATGAGACCTTTGTTGTATGCACAGCAACAGTGTATGAATGTGAGGTACAGGGAAAGAAAGCTGAGAGGTATATCCTCAAGGTATACTGAGCCCTCATCAAGTGCAAGGAAACAGGTGGCTGGAGGCTGAGGGCAGAGCAGGAGAGTTCAGAGAGAATTTCCAGAGGTGCTTGCAACCTTCACCAAGCATAAGCCCAGGGAAAACTGGGTCCAGGGAAGAAAGGTAGAAAGTTAGAAAGCAAAGAAATCTCCCTAACCCTCTCTGTAGTGCTGGCAGCTGTGCTGTAAAGTACAGAGAAATCTTCAGCATCTTCCTATGCTCAGGAAAGACCTGATCTCACCATCAAAATATTTGAACCCAGTGGTGAACTGGATCCAATAAAAGTGCACTAAAAGCCAAGACAGATTACATAACCATGGATTATACTCAGTCAGCAGCTCAACCTAGTGGTTTCTCTGAAGAAGGAGTATGTCACTTCCTAGAGTAATTTTATCTATATTAGTCCCTCCTGTTCCTTTTAGACACAGTATGTGGTATTTAGTTAGAACTTGCAGTATATATGAAGAGGCAAGACAATGTCACCCACAGGTGAGAGAAGAAATAGCTAGTTGAAGGAGACCCATCCATAACACAGATGTTGAAATTAGCTGAAGAGGTCTTTAAAATAACTAGGACAAAATATTAAATAATTTAGAGATAAAGGGGATGTAATGGTTTTAAAACATGGTCCCAAAATTCTTTGACACTCTTCATTGAGAACTATCTCTATTTCACCTCCCCTTAAATGTGGACAGGTTTTTATCTGCTTCAGACAGTGCGAACAGAGTAAGGCTGAAGTGATCCTATGTAACTTCTGAGGCTATATCAGAAAAAAAACCATGCAGCATCTTGGGATACTTCCTCTGCGGAAAGCCAAATGCCAGGTAAGGAGTTTGATTACTGTCAGATTGTTATCCTGGAGCAGGCACATACAGGTATTTAGGTCAATTGCCCTAGCTGAGCTCCCAGGTGACATCCAGCATCAACTGTCTGCTATGGGTTGTCATCTTGATATCCAGCCCAGTTGAGCCTTCAGAGGACTGCAGTCCCAGCTGATATCTTACTAGAACCACATGTGAGACAACAAATGCTGAGCTTTTCCTGAATTACCATAAAATAATGAGCAAACTAAAATGATTATTCTCAGCTGCTAAGTGTGGAATTTATTATGCAGAAATAATAACCAGTAATAACTAGGACAGGTTATTAACCAGGACAGGTGAACAATTGGAGAATTACAGCAGTGAAGTGGAAACTGTTAAGAGAGAAACAGGTGGAAATTCTAGAAGTGAAAAGTCTAATATAAGAAATGATTCATTTGATGGGTTGGTAACTGGACATGAGAAGTGAAAGGATTAGTTAACTTGAAGATGAGTAAATAGAACTTATTTTAATGAAGCAAAATGATTATATATAGAACATATATGGTATATTGCCTATGCCATTCCTTAGACTCAGAACTCCTCAGCAGAATTAAGTTCCAGTAACCCAGGGTGGTAATTTATCTGATAATGCACCTTTCATTGCATCCTTGTCTTCTTTGTATAACTTCCCTACCTTCCATTGAATTGCTTGCACTTGAATCCTTGTCTTAGGACCTGCATCTGAGGAAACTCAAATTATACATGTGTTATCTTATAAAAGGTGACAAAAATCCTAGGAAGTCAATTCTATCATAAAACCTTCTTAAAACTTTTTAAAGTTGAGGAAATGAAATATTAGAGAGGCTACAGAACTTGGCCAAGGTCATATAGCTAGGAAGTATATGAAAAAGACACTAGAGCCTGCTCTTAACCATATTTGATAGTAAGTTCCATTATGTAGCATTGTATAGTTTACAGAGTGCTCCCAACACATTATCTCATTTGTATTTAGAACAAGTCAGTGAGATGGGCAAAGCATACACTTTTGTTCAGATTTTTTTTTTAATCAGATGAAGAAACTAATTTAAAAAAGAAAGTGACTTATCCTAACTAACAGAGATCTAGGGGCAATGCCAAGACCAGAGCTAGGTCTTCTGACTTCTAATTCCTTGTCTGCTGTACCATGTTTTAGGACTACAATTAAATGAAAGATGCTACTCTATATTTCAATCATCCCCTTGCTATTTTCTCAAATACTTCTGAAGTTGAATGACAATTCCTGAAATTCTTTTTAAAATCTAGAATGTTGAAAATGTAATATTTAATCATATTTTTTTAGCTCAAGATTTTTAGAAAATTCTAAGGTGATGTTGCTTATGTCTATTTAGGTATTCTCAAATATGACTAAGCCCTGTGGATGCATTTGTTAGAAATCGAGGTCAAGGTGACAATGTTAATCATATCAAGAGGCCACATGTGCAGTGATTAAACCAATAGACTCTGGAGCTAGATTGCTCACACTGGGAAATGTGTCTAACCGTTCTCTGCCTCGGTCTCCTTATTTGCAAAAGGGAATTAATAGTAGTATTTACATCATTGGATTGTGAATATTTGAAAAGTTAAAATACATGAAAAGCAGTTAGAATAGTACTTAATAATATTTTGTTTTGTGTCCCATCTGGTTGAGCTTTCCATTCTTCAGAAAAGGAGTTATGATGCCAAAAAGAATGGTCTTTAGTGACCAACTCTTGGGTGTATATCTTGTCTAAGCAATTTTGAGGGAATATTTTCTTCTACCATATGATTTTAAAGGATAACATAGAATTAGAGTGGAACTTGGTAAAAATCTATATAGGACATCAGATGCAGGGCCAGGAAAAATGGGACATCACTGGATGGGAAGATGAATGTTAACCAATGGTAAATATTGTGCTGTGTAAGCTTCATTAATGGGAATACATTTCTTTAAGGAAAAACACGTTCAGAATAAAGAGGTAATTAAAAGACGTACTCATAAACTTTGGGCAGAATGAGGAAAAGAGGTCTGATGAAAAATAACTTCCTTATATTCCTGCCATAGAGCCTGGAAAGTTCAAAATTCTACAACAACTACTTAAAAATGAATGTGGACAGGGACTGGAGAGTGGTGTAAATGACAAAAGTCGAAGACTGCTGGTGAGATTATGGAAGATTATTTTTCTTACTTAGTGTTTTCTAATGTGCTACAATGTGGTATGTGTAATTCAAAGAGTCAAGACCACAAAGAGCATTTAGAACAAAATAAGATTTAGTGCTAAGGTTAACTCATTTACTTTAAGGAAGGATACTCATTAGAATTAATCTGATGTAAATGATCAGAGTCACCAATCCCTCATACTGCCTCCAAGTAAAACAAGTTAAATGTTCTCAAAAGGATATCGGGTACTGCTTACTTAAAAGAAATGTTTAATGTTACTCTAAGACCATAATCATTAAACCTTATGGTAATGGAAGAGGTGGTGGTATGCATTTATACAAGTATTAATACAAGTTCATGCACCAGAGAATTTATTAGGTCAATTTTTAAAAATATTACTTTCAAAGATGCCCAATGTTTTTCTACATTTACAAAAAGGCTTATATAAGTAAAACATTCCAAACTTGTTTTAAAAAGTAAGCAACTTTGTTTAAAATTAATTATTGTAGAGATTTATTAACACTATATTTGGCAAAGTTAGAAGGGGAACCGCAAAAGATTTAAAAGCAGCTTTAAAAATATTCCCACATGATAACGGTAAATGCATGAACAGCTTTTGAAATGAGAATTTTGTTCTTTTAAATAAAATGGCAAGTTAATTGTTCTTAATAATATATCACGGGGAACCACTGACTCTATCTCTGAAGGTTAGTAAGCAAGAATTGAAGAGATGAATATAAAATATCGATTTTGACAAGCACCGATTAGCAAAGTCAGTCCATGAACTACTGCAGGAGAGCACAAGAAACACAAGGAGGGTAACCCATGATATTCGTAAATTTATTCATGAGCTACATATTAGAAACTAATGCTGTGTTTGGTAGAACTTATGCATAGCTCTTTAAGAGAGATCTTTCTTTGTTAAACAAATATTGTATTTTAAAATCACCATACAAGAAGATAAAAGTCAATACAGATTCTGAAAATGAACACGGACAAGGACTCAAGAGTGGCATAAATGAAAAAGTCAAGGATTGCTAGTGAGATTGTGGAAGATTATTTTTCTTATTTAGAGTTTTCTAATGTGCTAGCTCGTGGTATGTGATTAAGAAGCCAGACCTTTAGGCTACAGCTTTTAAAGTATGCACGTTTACAGATGGCCAATAGGCACATATACAGATGGCCAATAGGCACATGAAAAGATGCTCAACATCGCTAATTATTAGAGAAATGCAAATCAAAAACTACAGTGAGGTACCACCTCACACCAGTCAGAATGGCCATCATTAAAAAGGCTGCAAATAACAAATGCTGGAGAGGGTGTGGAGAAAAGGGAACCCTCCTACACTGTTGGTGGGAATGTAGGTTGGTGCAACCACTGTGGAAAACATTATGGAGTTTCCTTAGAAAACTAAAAATGGAATGTATGATTTAGCAATCCCACTCCTGGGCATATATCTGGGCAAAACTATAATTAAAAAAGATACATGCACCCCTATGTTCATAGCAGCACTAGTCATAATAGCCAAGACATGGAAACAACCTAAATGTCTATTGACAGATAAGTGGATAAAGAAGATGTGGTACATACATACAATGGAATATTACCCAGTCATAAAAAAGAACAAAATAATGCCATTTGCTGCAACATGGATGCAACTAGAGATTATCATACTAAGTGAAGTAAGTCAGAAAGACAAATACCATATGATATCACTTATATGTGGAATCTAAAGTATGACACAAATGAACCTATCTGTGAAACAGGAACAGAACAGAATAGAAACAGATATAGAGAATGGACTGGTGGTTGCCAAGGGGCAGGGGGTTGGGGGAGAGATGGAGAGGGAGGTTGGAGTTAGCAGATGTAAGCTTTTATATCTAGGATGGATAAACAAGCAAGGTCCTACTGTATACCACAGGGAACTATATTCAATATCCTATGATAAACCGTAATGGAAAAGAATATTTATAATATGTATATATGTATAACTGAATCACTTTGCTGTACAGCAGTAATTAACACAACTTTTAAATCAACTATTCTTCCAAAAAAAAAAAAAGATAAAGCATGCAAGTATATACAGTCCTATGGGACTGCATGCCTATACCTCACTGGTCACCATCTTGAGGTGTCCCCTGGGCAGCAATCCCCAAATCTGGGGCTCAAGATGAGTGTCTAAGCTCCTGTCTGGGAGCTACCTGCCAGCTATAGTGAGGCAGAGGGAGAGGCAAAGAAGACGGTGCACTAGCCTACTTCCCTGAGAGTACATCCACGCCCACAGGGCCCAATGGGTGTGCCCGACCCTCAGGCCAGAGCTCCAACGCTGGCAAACAGGCCGCCTTCACAGAGAGCCTGCGGGCACCTCCAACTGCTATGCACTGCCCTGCCCCGGGTGGTAGCCTGCCAAGAACCACCTCGCAGATTGCCACGCCCACATGGGACCCAGGAACGCAAGCCACTCCGGCCACCAGAACCGCGCGATCAAGTAGTGGCCCCGCCGCTCCTCCACCGCCGGCGGCCGTAGACTGGGCGCCAGACGCACATAAAAGCTCCAATCCGGGGACCCCCGCCCCCGGAAGCGGCGAAGGGCGAACGAAGATGGCGGCGGCTAGTCTCACCCGAAGAGTGCCAGCAGGCCCCCAAATGCCGGTCAGATCAGATGCCTACCCCCGCCAACACTCCAAACAACCAAATGGGCCTCCCCCACACCAAGTCCGGCACCCTGGATTGGCGCTTCGCCTGGGGCCTTGGGGCTGGTGAGTTCCCAGCGCGTGAGCCCTTTAAGAGCCACGGCCCTAGAGCCTCGTGGAGCGTGGGGCTTGTGGACAGAGCCCTGTTGGTTTACAACACTGCGTGTTTTGAGGGTCGTCTCTCAGGTGCAGGT
The DNA here is from genome assembly GCF_008692025.1 of Phocoena sinus. Taxonomy (NCBI): domain Eukaryota; kingdom Metazoa; phylum Chordata; class Mammalia; order Artiodactyla; family Phocoenidae; genus Phocoena; species Phocoena sinus. The sequence continues at coordinate 57,598,905 of NC_045771.1, forward strand.
GTTAAAAGTGGCGGGTGCCCCATTTGGGGTTCAAAGCCTTTTCTCCTCAGTGAGCAGCTGTGGGTCTCCACACGGGGATGGGGGAGGCGGGGCTGGTGGGGTTTGTGGCGAGATTGTGATCCAGCCTCTCTTACCTGCTTCGATGTGGACCGTAGGAGTGGCTCAGCCAGTTTTTACCTTTTTTCAGAGGATGTTGTTCCATATGTAGCCATAGATTTGGTGTGTCTGTGGGAGGAGGTGAGTTCAGGGTCCTGTAAGGTCGCCATCTTTTTTTTTTTTTTGCGGTATGCGGGCCTCTCACTGTTGTGGCCTCTCTCGTTGCAGAGCAGAGGCTCCGGACGCGCAGGCCCAGCGGCCATGGCTCACGGGCCCAGCCGCTCCTCGGCATGTGGGATCCTCCCTGACCGGGGCGCGAACCCGTGCCTGAACCCGTGCCTCCTGCATCAGTAGGCGAACTCTCAACCACTGCGCCACCAGGGAAGCCCAAGGTCGCCATCTTGAATCGGAAACTTGTCAATCTCTTAATTGAAGCCGGTTATCCACCTGAGAATTGAGCGTATATTGATGAAAATGATAATTTTAATAATCTTTGGTTCTTCTGAAGGGTCTTCTTTATTTACGAAGCAAATGGGAGTAGGGAAAAGCTACTGTGAGAAGTTTATCATATTATGGTTTCCATGTCCTAACTTCCTTTAAAACCAGGACTCATCATAAAATGATTACGTTATTAAAGGAGTCCATCACACCAACTCCATGAATCTTTCCCCAGGGCTATAAGCTTCATAAGTGAAATCAATAAGCTGATGAGAGTATGGCTACATGCCTAACATGTTTTTATAATTTTTCAAAACTTCCACTTGTGGGGGCTTACCTGGTGGCGAAGTGGTTGAGAGTCCGCCTGCCGATGCAGGGGACGCGGGTTCGTGCCCCGGTCCGGGAAGATCCCACATGCCGCGGGGCGGCTGGGCCCGTGAGCCATGGCCGCTGAGCCTGCGCGTCCGGAGCCTGTGCTCCGCAATGGGAGAGGCCACAACAGTGAGAGGCCCGCTTACCGCAAAAAAAAAAAAAAAAAACAGCTTCCACTTGTGGGAATGACTTATGATCTATTGTTATCTCAGCCTCACAACTTGAAGAGTCAAGAAAGTTGAAGAGCAAATTTTTCAAGAGGTAGGATTACCTTAAGAGAACATACGTTCAACATTTTTTATAAGAAAGTCCAACATCTGTCCCAGTGGTTCTCATTTCTTGGGTTTAAGGAATCATGATTATAAACATGGCAGTGAAAACCAAGCATTATGGTATATTTAGAGGCTGAAGGCAAAGTGCCTTGAGATTACAGTGGTATCAATTATAGTTTTCTTTCAACAGGCTGACATAAAAGATGGAAGTAAATTCTCTAAATTAGTAATTGATGAAAACAGTATTTAGATTTCCCCCGCCTGGTGGCTTGTGGGATATTAGTTCCCTGACCAGGGGATTGAGCCCAGGCCCTTGGCAGGGAAAGCACGAGTCCTAACCACTGGACTGCCAGGGAATTCCCCCATTTTTTTTTTTTTTTTTTACTCACAGTATTCCTCCTAAAATTTGTCTCAATAGAACCATGTGTCATTCACGATTATAAGATCGTTTTGTTTGTTTCACTGGAAGTTGTGCTTTAAATGTCGTATTCCAATACATACAGAGTCCACAGGGTGATGAATGTTCAAAACTGGATTCTCTGACACGTTCAGCTCGTCCCCATGCTTTCGCCTTCTGGCTTTGATTCTTAGTTCTATACTCTCTTCACTACCCTTTCTTTCTGTCAGCCCCTAGAGCTCTCTGTGCTTTTTAATTTTTTGATTCCTGCTGAAAAGTCTGTCTTCTAGCCTGGGTTGTTAGTCATCCTCAGTCACTTCTTATTCTGTCATTGCATAACGGGTGGGAGAGAGGGTTTTCAAATCTTGAAAACCGAGGGGGAAGGAACAGAAACCTCCCTGATGTCATTCTCGCAAAAGGAAGAATCTGAAAGACTAATTAGTAGTATTCCTTTACTATTGCAGATACAGATTGTCATTTATTTCTTTATTATGTTGATTAATAAAAGTTCTGGTGATATAGCATTAAAAATATCTATCTTTCCTTAAGGAGCTTTTATTTACTTTTTTTTTTTTAATGTTGGAAGAATGTCTCTAATCCACCCTTTTTTGCATTACAAAAGGCCCCTTTATAACCTCCTTTTATAATGTTGGTTTCTATACTCTTGGGTTTTCCTCTGTTACTCTAGCCTTTGTGGGTATAAGGCTATATATAGAAAATAGTCACGTAGGGATGGGCTAGGTTTTTGGACTTGCTTAGTCTTACTACTGATGCCTGCCAACCCATATGTTTTAGTTTGCTTGACTCTTACCTTACTAAACTTCTCAGATGGCAACTGCTTATCTGGAAACAACTTTTTACCTGTCACTATATTTTACAAATCCTATGCCATTCTTGGCTAGGCTTCCCTTCCCTGTAACTAGGTTTCTATCCATTCCCATTCCTGCCATTGGCTTTAGCCCTGTCCTAGTGGTTGAATATATTTTTCTCATATGGTTCTTCAAGTACTTCTACAACATTTAATCTTCTGGATCAAGATAAGTTCTCAAGACAAGAGAATGAGAACATTAAAAATAGCCTTGATTTTGGAATCTAGTACATGGAAATACAGAACCAAAACTTTTTCCCTTATAAACCAAGCTTGAATTCTTTGGTGATGGTAGTGGACAGCATGTGTCTGCAGTCTTTTCTGGTGATGAAACTTTTGTTTCTTATTGGAAACTTTTTCTGTGATTAATTGAGGATAGCGCTCCCCTTTCTGGCCACAGAGGGACAGGGAACATGGCATAGATCAGGTAAATCAGAGTAACATATCTCGCTGGCCACTTTGATTGTTCAGCCATAGGCATGTGACCTACTGAGGCTGATCAGAGTCTCTCAGGTTTTTCTTTCTTTTTTTTTTTTTTCAGCTATAAGTGTTAGTGAAGGCTCTGAAAAACAGAGCCATTAGCCTGTATGTGTGGGGTATAGGGATTACCACTGATCATCTTATTTATTCTGAAGAAACCAAAGAGAAAGCCAGTAGAGACAGGAGGTTCTAAGAGATGGCCAAAGAGGTAGTATCCTCTATCTAGCCATTCTTGAAACCCTGGGACCTAGCTACATTTCCAAACTTCCCAATGGTATGAATTAATACATAAATGCCTTTTCTTACCAAGCTACCTTGAGTCGGTTTTCTACTACTGGCAATCTAATGAGTCAAATTTGACATTGTAACACACAAATTGAATGATGTATAGTGTTATTTTCCATCTGAAACCAGGGAGTTGTCTTGCTTCAGATAAAGGAATAATATAGGAGATGTGAATTTGTATCTGAACTAGCTAAGATAAAGAATCCAACATAGCAACAAGGAGAATAAAGAAACTTTTTTCAAGAGACTCATACCACAACCACAGAGAGGTATTTCTATATGCATTTTCCTGGTGACTCTACTTGTTACATAACCAGGGAAATGGAAGAATTAACTTCATTTAGTGGGGCAAACTAGGAGGGTCAGAATCTTTCTATGATTAGATATTCAGATTTGAATGGGCAGGGAGGTAGAGAAGAGAAGAGAAAGGAAGAGAAAATGTGGAACCAGCTGGATATTAGTAAGAAATTCCAGTCTATTACATAGACAGATACTTAGAATAACCACTTGTATTGGCTGTAATGGCTTTTAATGACTTTTAATATGTTCTCTGCCCTATATACACCACATATCTCTACTCCTTGCAACAAGTCTACAAGTATTAATAATTCTGTTTTACAAGAAGGAAACTGAGGCATAGAAAGTTGGTGAAGGCCATAGAGTTAAGGGATAGAAGTAGAGTTTGAACTCATATCTTTTGAATTTTAAAATCCAAAGTTTTGTTTTTCTTGCTACACCAGTCTACTCCCTTGAAACAGGGACACCAAAGAGTGCACTGACTGTCAATACATTGACTTCATCAGGTTCTAGAAGAAAATCTCGAGGTGGGCAGGAAAATCATTGAAACAGCAGTCCTACTTTTGGCTATCTCCTTCAATTAAAAGAATATGTCTGCTGAAAGGTGATCAGCATAGTTTCCTAGTTCAGGCAATGGACTGTGGAGCCAGGCTCCCTGGATTCAAATTATGGCTCCAGCACTTGCTAGTTCTGACATCTTAGACAAGCTATTTAACCTCTTTGTGTTTCAGATTCCCTAGTTTTAAAATGGGGCTATTAATAACATATACCTCTTAGGATTGTTATAAGAATAAACTATGTTAATGTTGGTAAAGTTCTTAGCACTGGATGCATAGTAAGTGCTACATAAATGTTTATTAAATAAAAGCCAGAAGGTGTAAGTGTTATAGTTTAATATTAGAGTTGTTTTTATCTTTGAATTGGTTCCTCCAGGTCAGGATTTCTCAAGTTTGACACCATTTTCTTTTTTTTTTTTTTTAATGGTAGAAGTATGTAATACTTTTTTTTTTTTTTTTGACACTATTTTCATTTTGGGCTGGATTATTCTTTGATGTGGAGGCTGGCCTGTGTAATGCAGGATGTTTAGCAGCACCCCTGGCCTCTACCCACTAGATGTCAGTAGCACCTCCCCCATGTGACAACTAAAGTTGTCTCCAGACACTGACCAGTTTCCCAATGAGTGGCGAAATTGTCCCCTTTGAGAATCATCGCTCTATAAATAAGAGTTAATAGCTATAAGTCTTGGATTTATATACAATTATTTGTACTTAAAAATTATAAAGTGGAGCCAATGACTACGTGTCACTACTACTACAGATGTTTCAAAGTCAAAACTCAGAATCTTGTTAGAAAAGTTCTTAAAGGAGTGAGATGTTGTCATCAGGTTGCTATAAAACCTGCTGAAGTTCATCACTCTTTTCTAAATATTGTTATTTCTGTATTTGGTGTCCTCTGGTCTTTCCATTTCTTTGTGCATTTCCCCTCTGTGCCCTTCTCTGTGTAGCAACACCACATGTCTACCAGCAGGTGGTATCCATGAATAATGGGATCTACATCCTTTCCTTTGCAGGCATGCTCAGATTACCTCTCCCACGTTGCTGTGCTAAGGCTTAGATGCAGAGGGTTCTGTAGGGGTATTCTAGTTCTTTCCTCTAACTTGGGGAAAAAAAGTTTTCAAATAGAATTTTGCCCTTCCTTATTGTGAAGGCTGCTTGCTAAACTTTATAGAGCAGCAGACATTATGTATGTATAACTCTGCGATACGAGTTGGATGCCATTACTTGTAAGCAGAATATTAGAGTCATCTGCTTTGCAGGATATTTAGAATCCTGCTACTTTGGGTACCCAGATTGTGTTATTTCAGTCTCCTTCACTGACCACAAATTACTGCATCCACAATGCCATGTATCAATATGGGGACTGGCTTAAGCAGATAAAAAAAGAAGACTGAATATCTTTACCTACTGCATTTTAAATACCATGAAAGCACACTGTATCCTCTATTTGTATATCACAGTCATACCATTGAAGCATTCCAATTCTAGTAGTGAATTATAATCGTATAGAAATGAATCAACATTTTCATATGCCACAGGGTATTTAAAGGTATCCATTCATTATAAAGACTCAAATTTGAGGAAAATGTATATTAGGTAGTAATATTGTAGTTTATAAAATTTTAGGATATTATATTTTTGTCCTTTCTCATGCATCAGTCTTGAGTCTACCAAATTTGCCTTCTCTGGATTTTAAATTCTGATTCTTAATTCATCATAGGGGAAACTACATCCCCTTTATTGTATTGCCTAAATAGATCAGACCTGCTCTTTGGAAAATGGATACAGTAAAACTTCAGAAATGATGTTGTCATTTCTGAGCCAAAAAGGCAGAATTAAAAGCAAAAGTCTTTCCGGGAAGCGAAGTGAGGATTAATAATCAAAGAAAAGTTGAAGGGTAGGATTCTAAATTAATTTAATTCATCTGACACTTTGGAAGGATTTTGCTGTTTCACTTCCCTTGGGCCACTTCTATATTGGTTATAGAATCAGGTTGAGCCAATCATTTCCTCCAGCTTCTCAATCTATATCTGACCCTGTTTTCCAATCAATATTGTACTGATTGGTATAAATCTTGTAGAGAGCTAAAATGACTGGTTCAACTGCACCTTGGTTTGATCTATTGTTAGGTATAGATCTAGTGTTAGAGTTCTGTTCCTCATGAAATTATGATCAAACAAATGATCCCCTAATAGAACTTTGGCAGCTTAGTAATAATAGTACAATTAGTAAAATAAAGGGAGGCTTTATTAACTAATATGCACCAGGAAATTTTAGACATATTTCTATTTTAAAAATTATTAGAAGTTTAGAAAATACTTTTTTAATATTGAGTTTTACTTTTGTGAAAAATTTTGTGTTTATGTCCATTGCTGTTTTTTTCTCTTTGGTTGACTTTGTTCTTATTGATTTACAGAATCTCTGTCTCTCTCCCTCCTTAACCCCTGCCCCCATCTTCCAGTGTCTTATTTTATTTGTAATATCACAATTTCTTTTTTGTGTGTTATTTTAAAAACAATTAGAGTTAAATTTTATTTTCTCCACAATAAAAACAGTTACATTTTCTTCAGTATTAAATAAATAATACATCTCTAAAGTATTAAAATGATATATACAAATATAAGAAATTTAAGATCTCCTGAAGTCTCACCATCTCTAAATAACTACCACTAACATTTTAGCTTGGCTTTTAATGCATCTTTCGTGCATTCATTCACACCCACAGACGTATAATTTTACATATAATTGGATCCTATAACTCTCCCTCTTTCTCCTTCCTTATCACCCCCATTTCCATCTTCTATAATTCTAGGTAAGGCACGTTAATAACCTCAATCTTCAAGCCAGTAATGACATATCAAATCCTCCTTATGCTCTGAAAATCTGACTGTCTCTTCTGTGACTAGCTGAAGAAAATTCTCTGCTTTTATATGTTCATGTGATTTGGTCAGATCCACCTCGATATCTGCCTGTAACATAACCTAATCACTGGAGTAAAATCCATCATATTAAGGTCCCAGGAATTATAGAGGGCATGTGTAGAGGCGGGTGGTAATCCTTGGGGGATATTTTATAATTCTGCTTACCACAGTCTGCCATCTGACTCCCAAAACTTCAAGCCCCTGTCAAATGCGCAACACATTCATTCCCTCCCAAGGATTCCATGGGTCTCTCCCCCTATTACAGCACTGGGTCAAATCCAGAATCTTCTCTAAATCTCATTATCTCAACATTTAAGTTAACTAAATCATATGCAAATGAGGCCCCTGGGTATAATCCTTTAAGTGTGACTCTTGGGGCAAAATTAATCTTTGTGTGGACCTGTAAAGCTAAAAGACAACTTGTATAATCCTAACACCTAACACTCCCTACATACAATTGTGGGACAAGTACAGGCTAACAAATTATAGGCATTCTAAATCAAAAAGGGCAAAAATGGAAGATAAAAAAGAATCATTGGTCCAATGCAGTTCTGAAATTTAGCCAGGCAAACTGTAGCCTGAGTTCCTTGATAAGGTTTCAGATTGGGAATAATCCTTCACAGCTCTCTGCTGTGCTCCTGAGCTCTCATTTGTGCTCTGGAGTGTCTTGGTGATGCTCTTTCTGCTTTGGCTTTTACCCTGTTGGTCATATTTCCTTTTTCATGAAAGATAGCATGTGCAGGTATCTGAGTAATTTTGTCAAGCTGCTTCCTTCCAGTAGAAATTGGGTATCCAACAGCTTCCTTTCTTTTTATATTCTCTCTGTTCCTTTAAAATTTTCTCATGAACTTTTATATTTTACATTTATTTTTTGCATTTATATTTTTTGAGGAACATTGTTCTGTAGTTTTTGTGATATCTTTGTCTAATTTTTGATATCACAATAAGACTCACCTCATAAAATAAGTTGCGATGTATTTCTTACTCTTCAATTTTTTGAAAGATTGTGTGTAAAATTGTTATTTCTTATGTAAATATTTTGTAGAACTCACCAGTGAAGCTGGTTTTCTTTGTGAGAAAGTTTTCATATATGGATTCTGTTTCTTTAATAGGTATAGATTTATTCGGGTTATGTATTTTTTCTTGAGTAAGCTTTGATTATTTGTGTCTTTCAAAGGAATTTTTCTTTTAATTTAAGTGTTCTAATTTATTGGTATAAGTTGTTCACAATGTTTATAAGATCTGTAGTCATTTCCTTGCTTTCATGCCTGGTACTGATGATTTGTGTTTTTCTTTTTTCCTGACCAGCCTTACTAGAGGTCTTCAATCTTATTGATCTTTTTAAAGAACAAATTTTGATTCCATTAATTTTATTTATTGGTGTTCTGTTTTCAGTTTTATATTTATTTCCTTTCTTCTGCTTGCTTTGGGTGTAATTGACTGTCCCTTTTTCTAGTTTATAGTGGAGAAGTTTGGATCATTGATTTGAGACTTTTCTTTCTTTTTTTTTCCCACAATGTATCCATTTATTAAATCATCACATTGTACAAACTAAAGAATCATGTTGTATAACCTAAACATATATAATTAAAAAAAATATTTATTAGCGTATAGTTGATTTACAGTGTTGTGTTAGTTTCTGCTGTACAGCAAAGTATATCAGCTATACATATACATATATCAGCTCTTTTTAAGATTCTTTTCCCATATAGGTCATTACAGAATATTGAAAAGAGTTCCCTGTGCTATATAGTAGGTCCTTATTAGTTACCTATTTTATATACAGTAGTGTGTATTTGTCAATCCCAGTTTCCCAATTTATCCCTCCCCTCTCCACCTTGCTTTGCCCCCTGGTAACCATAAGTTTGTTTTCTACATCTGAGTCTATTTCTGTTTTGTAAATAAGCTCATTTGTACCTTTTTTTTTTTTTTTTAGATTACACATATAAGCAATATCACATGATATTTGTCTTTCTCTATCTGACTTATTTCACTCAGTATGACAATCTCTAGGTCCATCCATGTTGCTGTAAATGGCATTATTTCTTTCCTTTTTATGGCTAGTATTCCATTACAGATAGATATATTCCATTATACACACAGACACACACACACACACACACACACACCCCATATCTTGTTTATCCATTCCTCTTTCGATGGACATTTAGGTTGCTTCCATGTCCTGCCTATTGTAAATAAGTGCTGCAGTGAACATTGGGGTGCATGTATCTTTTTGAGTTACGGTTTTCTCTGGATATATGCCCAGGAGTGGGATTGCAGGGTCATATGATAGGTCTATTTTTAGTTTTTTAAGAAACCTCCATACTCTTCTCCATAGTGGTTGTACCAGTTTACATTCCCACCAACAGTGTAGGAGGGTTCCCTTTTTTCCACACCCTCTCCAGCAAGTATTGTTTGTAGATATTTTAATGATGGCCATTCTGACCGGTGTGAGGTGATACTTCATTGTAGTTTTAATTTGCATTTCTCTAATAATTAGTGATGTCGAGCAGCTTTTCATGTGCTTTTTGGCCAGATTCTATGTGAGACTTTCTTTTCTTATATAAGCATTTAATGACTAAAATTTCCTTGTAAGTATTGCTTTAGCTGCATCCCAAAGATGTTGATGTGTTGTGCTTTTATTATGAATGGTTCAAAATGTTTTCTAATTTTCTTTGTGATTTCTTGACCCATGAGTTGTTTAAATGTAAGTTGTTTAATTTCCAGATATCTGGAACTTTTCTACATTTATTGTTTTTGGTGATTTGTAATTGAGTTCCACTTTGGTCAGGGACATACTATATACAATTTCCATCTTTTCAAATGTTTTAAAGATTTATTTTATGGCTCATCATATGGTCTCTCTCTATGTACATTTTATGAGCACTTCAAAATAATATTCATCTTCAGTTATTGGAGGTGGTGCTATATAATTGGCAATTAGGTTAATGTGGTTATATTCTCCCTAGTTTTATTGAGATATAATTGACATACAACATTGTGTAAATTTAAGATGTACAACATGATGATCTGGTATACATATATATGTGAAATGATTACCACAATAAGGTTAGTTAACATATCCACCACCTCACCCAGTTACTATTTAGGTTGATGTGGTTATTAGTGTCATTCAGTCTTCTGTGTCTTTGCTGATATATATTCACACCTTTACCATTTTTGGTTTCTAAAATTTCTTTTTGTAGATTCAGTTGCTCTCTAGAGTATTTTTCTTTAGTACTTCTTGTAGTGCAGCTCTATGAGCTATAAATTCTCTGTTTTCATTTATATGAAAATTTATTTATTTTATCTTGGAGTTTCTCTTCCCAGGTTATAGAATTCTTAGTTGACAACTTTTTTCCTTCAGCCCTATTACTATGTCATTTCAGTATCTTCTGGCTTGGAGAGTTTCTGATAAATCATCTGTTATCTAATCCTTGTTATTCTGCATATAATGTGCCATTTTTCTCTGCTGCTTTCAAGATTTTCTGTTTATCTTTGGCTTTCAGCAGTTTGAGTATGATGTGTCTATGAAGAGCTCTTATTTTTATTTTAAAATCTTGCTTGGAGGTTGTTGGGTTTTCTGGGTATGACACTAAGTCAAGAAAAGCAGCAACCTCACAGATCTGGCTCCATATTGTCTACCTTTCAAGAGTAGATTTCCTTTGTGGTCTCTGTTAGCTTTTCCTTTGTGTCCCTTGGAATGTACTCCATCATGCTTACTGTAGTTGTTAACAGTGATTTGGGCAGTTTATACTTTGAATTTTGGTTTTACTTCTCTTTGGTTCTTACACTGGCATGATTCCCCCTTTATACCAGCTTCTTTCCCAGGTCTGAACTCTGATTTCTGGAACTTTACCTAGTAAAGCTCTGTTTTATTTTGTTTTGTTTCTCACACTGCCGTTTTCTTCCCATTGCCAAGTCCTTCTAGGACTCCTACTAACTTACAGTAGGTTTTGTCTTTATACATTCTATATTTCCTAATACTTTTTAAATATTTTCTATGCCTAAGTCAATATCTAGCTCCCAATTTAATAACTTTTATTTAAGCTGCATCTTTTTGTGGTTTAACTTTTCATTATGTTTTAAATTTTGCTACACTTATTTCTATTCTGTTTCATATTCTTATTTTATATCTTTAACTTACTATACATATTTATTCTGTGGTGTTGATTCAGTAGTTACAATGTCTGATGGCTTTGGGAGGGAGGGTCTCATCCCAGTGTTGTTGTGATAAATGACATGTCTCTATGAAGGGCTCCAGCTCCACTGTCTCTTTTAAAATGATGTAAATGCCTGTCCCTCCTGAACTTTGAACTACGAGTGACAAAACCCAGCACTGGTCTATTCTGTAAAAGAATATAAGTGCCCTTTACAGAGATGCAATGTAGTACTTGTTTCCTTGTTTGAACCACACAAAGAATCTTAGATAAATATATAATACATGTTTTAAATTCTATTATTGGTGGTGATAGGTGATTTTGATCAAAACTGGATTAAATAGTCATACTTAAGTGGTTTTTACTTTTAATCAGAGTTAAGCAGAAGCAAATGACAATCTCATTTATAGTCAGAACAACAGAAAGGAAATTAGCTCCTCAACTAAGACTTTAGGAAATAAAGCCAAGTAATTATTGTAGGAATAGGGATGAAGTATCAGTTCCTGTATTGTCCAGTGTTTTTTCTCCTGCATAATTATTCTCACTTAGAATGCTCAATGAGCTACAGACACAAATCTTTCTTGGAGGAAGCAAGCTTTAATTTGTTTGTAATTTATTTCAGGTTCCCATTCTTGGAAAGGAAAATGTGTCAATTTATATTTTCAAGTTTCCGATCAAATTTATTTGTATACAAATTACTATCAATATAGATTTTATATTCTTTGTAATTTGTCTTCTTTTCTATACAAATAACATCAAAATGTGCCTTTACCTTGGTCAATAAATCACATTACATTTTACAAGTATCTTAGAAAAAAATGCCCTACAAAAATCTTTTTAATCATTAAGCCATTTTCCTTTAATTTAATTGGTTGGATAAAACAATATACTTGTTTTATCCATGAAACCTAGGTCTTACTTTTGGTAATATTGCTTGGTAACTCTTAGCAGTATTTTAAATTCCCTGAGTTGCAGTTTCCTCATTGTAAAATAAGAAGGACCAAGAAAGAAAATCATTAATGTCCCTAGTAATTTTAATTTTCTGTATTAGAGACTCATACAGACTGACTGAGTGTAAAACACCTGTGACTATTCTCATTTCCTTTCTAGCTTTTCACATACTTTCTAATTCTTTTTCAGTGCCCCAGAGATCCAAACTGTTCTTATTCCTTTTCTGAACTGTAGCCCACCTAGACTAGTGACTCTCAAATTACATACTTCAAATCTCTGGGTGCCTGTAGAGTTATTGGAGTTGTAAAGAAAATGTAAATCCTTAAATACTTCAGGTATTTCCTATTGATTGAAAGTGGCTCATATATATGCACTTTAATTTGTCAGATACAAGTAGATGTTCCTTTGATTAGTAAAATTAAAATAATTAATTTTAAATATCCATTAAATTAAAGGAAAATACCTTAATGATTAAAAAGATTTTTTTGCAGTGCATTTTTTCCCTAATGGATGTATGTAAAATTTAATTTATGATTTATTGACCAAGGTAAAGGCAAAAGTTTTTTTGTCATTCTGCGTTTTCTGAACAATGTATAATTAAAACTAGTCTCATATGGAGATATTTGGAAAGTTTGGTTTTTGATAATGTTAGGAATAATAACCATTCTCATACTATTTCATTCTGTATTTTTTTCAATATGGGTTGCTTCTGAAAATAAATCCATATGTCAGTTTTTGGTAAGCCTTCCTGGAAAATTACTATAGGAAAAAAAAGATAACAATTTGATATCTACTCTATGCCCCATGGCACTCTATATGCGCCTTTACTTTTTTCACTTTTGACCTTACATTTAATTGATTATGTCTGTCTTCTTCACTGGATTATGGATTACTTGAAGATAATAATTGTTGTTTACTTAACATTGATTTCTCCCGTGACATCTAGCATGTCATGGTGCATAGATAGTAAATGCTTAATAATCAGCAGACTGGGAAGCTGCCAATAGATCAGAAAGAGTGAGCAGTCACCTGTTACTGAGAAAGCAGGAGGGACCAAAGGACAAGTCTCCTGATTAGAATATCATTCAGTAAAGTTCAGTATTCTGGGCTACCTCAAGGACCATCCTGATACTCAAGGAAATCCAAAGACCTGCGTAGATTCATCTGTTTCTCTGAGTTTTGTGTGATCAGTTGATTAGATGAGAGTGAGGTTGAGTCTACCTAGGGAAGGTTAGACGTCAGGAATTTGTTACATTTGTTTAATACTTTACAGCTTTCAAAATGCTTTTATTACTGTATATTTCGGTCAGGTGTTAAATGTATATTTTGTATGAAGCCTATGTTTACATATTTCTTGGCTAGATTGATATCTAAGAAATTAAGGGTGTTCCATGGGATTCCTTGGGTCTTTGATGATGCTAATATCCTAACAACAAGCCTAAATATAGTCCCAACAAGAGTATAAAGGGAATACTCACTGAATGATTGAGTGATGGTTTAATGAAAATCAGGATGACTGAGTTAATGTTTTGTCAGATATCCAGAATATCTCTAGAATCCATTCTTTTTCTTCCAGAATATCTGCCTACTTTATGACCTGGTTTATTTTATAGTTTACTTAATGGTGTCTCTTCCTCTTATGTATGTTCTCTTAACAAATCCATTTCTCACATTGTTGCTAGTCATTCTTTTAAAGACAGACTTCATCATTTCTGTCACCTGTTTGGAAACCTCCAATGGTTCTCACACCCTGGAGAATAAAGTATAATTCTGTTAGTATGATGTGGGGAGATGTAGTCAGGATTTCTCCAATAACATTTTGGATGATCTTTCTGAGTTGCCCAATTAAAGGATTAAGGGACTAAGGTCTCCTGTTCCCAGTGGGAGAAACTGCCGGTATCTCCAGATGGTAGGCACCTGGCTTTTCTAGTACTTTTCTGAGCAGCTGGCACTTAAGTTCAGGCTTTTAGATGTCAAAGAAGTTTATTTCAACCCAAACTCTACAAAGACTAGCTCAGCTTGTGCCATAAGAAAATAAAGTCAGTGTGGGAATGGGGCAGGGAGGGAGAAGAACAGTCATATGGCAGTCCCTGCTGCACCCTGTCTCCAGGGAATATCTCCGAAGGATGTCATAGCATGCTGTGAGATGGAGAATCTTTGAAACCATTGCATTTCTGTCCCTGAGTTTCAGCCTGTATCAAACCCTCTGCAATACTCAGGGAAAATGAGATTCTTGACTGTATATTTCAAATATGCCTTTCTCCCTATTTTCATGCCTTTTTTTTTCTGTTTTACTCCAAGCTGTTTGCTGTTCCTCCCATATTCTGCACATCTGTACTTTAATTACGTCTGTTCACAGTATCTTTTCTAGCTTATTTGCTAGGCAGTCCTACAGCCTTTGGTCACCATAACAATTAAACAGAGCTGTTCCATAGAGCTATTGGTTGTCTACAACATTAAATCCCATTTCAATTCATTTTCCTTCCAAGGAAGCAACGTCTGTTTTTTCCTCATCTAAAAGAAAATTGTCTTTGTAAGCATACCAGTTGGTTGATGGTTTAACCATGAAAATATGATTTATTTACACTGACATGGGCAACCATGTTAGTGGGAGAAGAAACAGGTCTGCAGTATCACAGAGTTCTAAATATGAAAGTTTGAATTTGCATGTTTATACAAAACTCCAACCCCTCTTGTTTGATATATATTTTTTATTCTAGCAGGTTTCTACTCAGCTTTTACTGAGTTGTCTATACAAACTGTCCCCCAAGGTGGTTCCCAGAACTGCCTACTTACATGTTCAAATTAGATTTATAATTCAGATAATTGAACTATCATGTCATTATAAAATAAGGAGTAATTGAATATTTGAGGATACTTTGTTTGAGCCCTATGCAGTCCTTTCTTGCTAATAATCCTTATGCTAGATGATTATTATCCAAGTGTCTGCAAATTATATTATGCTTCTTTGATCAAAATTGTACAAAAACTCAGATACTTATCTTCCATTGTATCTTATATAGATGCCAACAAAAAAATACACGGAGTATACTAAGTGTTAAGGATGGGGTGTGAAGTGACTAGTTTGGCTGAAGCATGAATTAACTGTAGGAGAGGATAAGAATAAGTATAGAGACTATGGTAGGCAGAATTTTAAAGATGGCCCCAAACATTCCTGTTTTCTGGTGTACACATACCTTCTTCCAGTTGTTCAAATGCAAATTTTGGTACACTTGTGAAGATATTTTACAGATGAATTAAAATCTCAAATCTGTTAACCTTAAGATAAGCAGATTATCTTGTGGTTCTAACCTGACCTTCAAGTCACTTAAAAGCACAGACTTTTCCTTAGCAGATTGAAGAAGAAGAGGTCAAAAGATTCAAGGCACCAGAAGGATTTGATGTTCCATTGATGGCTTGAAGATGGAGAGAAAGGAATGAAGGAAGCCTCTGGGAGCTGGATGACAGGCAGCAAGGAACTGGGAACCCCAGTCCTACAATTGTAAGGAACTTAATTCTGCCAATAATAAGAATGGACTTTGGGGCTTCCCTGGTGGCGCAGTGGTTGAGAGTCCGCCTGCCGATGCAGGGGACACGGGTTCGTATCCCGGTCCGGGAAGATCCCACATGCCGTGGAGTGGCTGGGCCCGTGAACCATGGCCACTGAGCCTGCGCGTCCGGAGCCTGTGCTCCGCAACGGGAGAGGCCACAACAGTGAGAGGCCCGCGTACCGCAAAAAAAAAAAAAAAGAATGGACTTTGAAGTAGATTTTCCCCCAGAACCTACAGATAAGAACTCAGCCTACCTGGCACTTTGGCCTTTGGCACTATGCCCTGAGCAGAGAACCTAGCTATGCCTGTTTCAGGCTAGACTTTTGCCTTACAAAACTGTGAGCTAATGAATTGGTGTTGTTTTAAGACACTTGGTTTGTGGTAATTTGTTACTTGGCAATAGAAAATGAATGTAAAGGACATTGCACTTATTGGAGTGAGAGATAATAGCAGCTTGGACTGTGGTGATGGGCAGTGGAGATAGAGAAGAAAAGAGACAGAAGTAAGAGATATTCAGGAGCTAAAATTGATATGACTTTGTGACAGATTGGGGAATAAGGGAGAAGGGTTAGTTAAAGCAGGTGTCTGGTTTGTCACGGTTCCTGGTTTGTCACATGTTGGAAGACCACCATGCTAATTGGATTATGAGAAAGTGGTGCACATGCATTGGGCTTTATTTATTATTATTTTTAAAAATTTATTTATTTTTTTGCAGTACGCGGGCCTCTCACTGTTGTGGCCTCTCCTGTTGCGGAGCACAGGCTCCGGACGCACAGGCTCAGTGGCCATGGCTCACGGGCCTAGCCGCTCCGTGGCATGTGGGATCTTCCCGGACCGGGGCAACGAACCCGTGTCCCCTGAATCGGCAGGTGTACTCTCAACCGCTGTGCCACCAGGGAAGCCCCATGAATTGGGCTTTAAATGTGTAGAGTTTGGCATGGCTTTGAGACAGTTAACAGGAGAATCCAAGTAGGCAGTTGGATATGAGTCACTGGTATATTGATGATAAGTAAGGTCATGGGCATGGTTGAAATCACCTATGGAGAGTATGGCATAAGGGGGTGGAACTTCAAGAATATTAATATTTAATGGCCAAGTGGTGGTCAGTAAGCTCACATAGAGACAGAAAGGCAATCAGCTGTGGAAGTAAATGAAGTGTTGTGTCATGGAATCCAAGAAAAGAAGTGTTTCAAGGAAAAGAGCATTGTCAGTGTGACATGCTCCTAAGATATCAAGTGAGAAACATTTCTCTTGGGATTAGTCAAATGAGGTTTATTGGTTACCTTAAAAAGAGCTATTAGCATGAAGTGATGGAGGCATAAACCAGACTGGAGTGAGATGAAAAGTGAGGGTGAGGAAGAGAAAACATTAAGTATTAAACACTCTGAAAAAGTTTGCTTGTGAAGGGAAGAAGGTCAGGAAGTGGCTAGGGATGTTTGTTTTGTTTTGTTTTCTTTTGTTTTTCTGTAGCAGACACTTAACATATTTAAAAGCCAACTGGAAAGAATCAGGCAAAAGCAGTTGTTAAATATGCAAGAGAGAAAGAAGAATAGATAATGCAGTTTCCTGAGAAGATGGAGGAGATGAGATCCAAAGGACACATGGAGGTTACGTTCCTTTAGTGTCACAGGAATGAAGGGATATTGATATGTTCTCATGTGGACAGGTGACAGGTTTACATATTAGGAAAAATGAAATTAATGGAGTCCCAGCTTGTTGGCTTCTCTTTCCTCCAAAAACTATGAAGCATTGTCATCTGTTGAGAATGTGGGGAGGAAAGGTGGCATTATAGGTGTGAGGAGGAGTGGATAGGGTCTAAAATAGTCATTGTGGAAAACGGGGGACTTGAATGTCCAGGTAGTTTGTGAGGAAGCTTAAATGTCATAAAATTAATGAAGATTTTCTTTTCAACTTTTCAGCAGCTGTCACCCTTTACCTTCTCTTACTCTGGGGTAAAACTAATCTATGGTATCTTCTTCCCTTGAAATACCACGATAGAGATACTCTCACTGTATGATAACCATCTGTTAGCATGTCTTGTTCCTCCATTAGGCTGTGAACTGCACAAGACCATTTCTGGTGTCTTAATTTCATTTATCTTTGTACTCCAATACTTTATCAAATAATGAAAACAAAATATTATTATTAGAACCTGGCAAAAAGTAATAAAAAAATAATAGTAATTTAAAAAATTGAAATATTGTTGACATACAACATATTAGCTTCATGTGTACAACATAGTGATTCAACATTTGGATACATTGCAGAATGGTCTCCAAGTAAGTGTAGTTACCATCTGTCACCATACAAAGGTAATACAATATTAATGATTGTATTCTCCCATGCTGTACGTCACATTCCCATGACTTATTTATTTTATAACTGGAAGTTTGTATCTTTTGATCCCCTTCACCCATTTCGCCTCCCCCACAACATCCCTCTCTTCTGGCAACCACCAGTCTGTTCTCTGTATCTGTGAATCTGGGCTTTGTTTTGTTTTATTTGTTTGGTTGGGTTTTTTTTTTTTTATTCCACATATAGATGAAATCATGCAGTATTTGTCTTTCTCTGTCTGACTTATTTCACTTAGCATTATATCCTCAGGGTCCATCTATCTTGTTGCAAATGATAGAATTTCCATCTTTTTACGGCTAAGTAGTATGTATTCTACTGTATTTGTATATACCACATCTTCTTTACCCATTCATCCATCAGTGGACACTTAGTTGTTTCCATATCTTGGCTATTGTAAATAATGCAATAGTGAACATAGGGACGCATATATTTTTCTCAAATTAGAAAATTGCTAGATCATATGGTAGCTCTATTTTGAATTTTTGGAGGAACCTCCATTCTGTTTTCTGTAGTGATTGCACCAGTTTACATTCCCATCAACAGTGAACAGAGTTTCTTTTTATCTGTTATCTTTGCCAACACTTGAGATTTCTTGTCTTTCTGATAACAGACATTCTCATAGGTTTGAGGTAATAATCTCATTGTGGTTTTGATTTGCACTTCCCAGATGATTAGTCATATTGATCATCTTCTTGTGTGCCTTTTGGCCATCTGTATGTCTTGTTTGGAAAAATATCTATTCAGATCCTCTGACCATTTTTTAATAGGTTTTTTTTGTTGTTGTTGTTGTTATTGAGTTGTGTGAGTTCTTTATATATTTTGGTTATTAATCCCTTATCAGATATATCATTTGCAAATATCTTCTGCCATTCAGTAGGTTGCCTTTGGCTTTGTTGATGATTTCCTTCACTGTGCAGAAGCTTTTTAGTTTGATGTAGTCCCATTTGTTTATTTTTGCTTTTGTTGCCCTGGCCTGTGGAGTCAGATCCAAAAAAGATTGATGTCATGGAGCTATAGTAATTTTTAAGAATGGAAGTTAACCATTATTGAACACTAACAAATCACTTCTTTCACTTTTCTAAGTACATTTTAATTTTCTTATTTATAATTTAATTTTGTCCTTATAACCACCCTAATTTGTCTATTTAATAGATTAGGAAAGTAAAGCTTAGAGAGGTTAAATGACTCCATGATGATACTGTTACTAAGTGGAAAACTCTTTGGAATTCAGGTCTGCCTAATTCAGAGCCCCAAGTTTTTGAGCACTATCTTCTGTTGTTTCTCTGTGGTACTTATTTATTTAGTAAGATTTTCCTATCTCAGGATATGTTTTTAGTGAATACTTAGAAAATTTTCTTTCTTAACCTATTGAAGGGAAAAAGACATTACAGAACAAAAATAAATTCATTTATTTATTTCATGTAGATGGACTTTATGTCGAGGGCTCTATTATAAAAATACTGCAAAAAACAAAATTGATGTGGGAACATCCCAACTGTCTTAGTCTGTTTTGGGCTGCTATAACAAAATACCACAGACTAGGTGGCTTACAAACAACAGAAATTTATTCTCTTCTGGAGGCTGGAAGTCCAAGATCAGGGCGCCGACATGGTCAGATTCTGGTGAAGGCCATTTTCTGAGTTGCAGATTGCTGACTTTTAGCTGTATACTCATGTGGTAGGAGGGCTAGGGAGTTCTTTCAGGACTCTTTAGTAAGGGCACGAATCTTGTTCATGAGGGCTTTAGTCTCAAGACTTAGTCTCCTCCCAAAGGCCACCTCCCAATACTGTCACCTTGGGCATTGGGTTTCAACATATGAATTTTGGAAGGACACATTCAGTCTATAGCACCAACCAATAATATCAATATCACCATTACTGCCTCGTATAAGAAGAACATAAAGCAACTTAGTTTGGCCAGGCATGAGTATCTGCTTAGGTTATTCATTAATAAAATGGGAAAAAAAGAGAACAAAACGAAACCTTGATTCCAGGGCATAAAATGATCCCTTAGTTATTGAGATAAAAATTGGATTATCTCAGAAGCAGGTTCTAAGGTTAATTTGGAAATGGTTTAACACATTGTAGAAATGTAAGCAGGTACCCAATCCAAATTAAATGACAAAATGGCAGCCTTGTTGCTTTTGTCCATTGTGCTGTTTTTAAGGAAAACATACAGAGAAAGAAAGATACAAGAATAAAGAGTACAATTTAAGAATAAATGGAAACTCCTTATATGTAAATCATTCCTGGGCTGATCATGCAGTCTACAGCTTATGGGTCATTTTCTTTCTTCTTCAAGCTGTTTATTGATATCAAAGAGCACTAGATGAAAGAATGAAAAGGAGAAGCTCCAGTCATTACATTTTGTCACTTACTAACAATCAAAGATAAAAAAAACCCTAACTATAATGATGTTTATTAATCTGTGAATATGACTTCTCCCATAATACTTACATGCTTTAACACCATAAACCAGCATTCTCAAATTTAGAAAAGTTTATCCCAAATATATATCTATCCATCTATCCATCATTGTCTATCTAAAATCTTTTTATCTATTGTAAACTTTTTAAATTAATATTTTTGAATTTTTATATTTAAATCAAATATATTACATAATTTCAGATCAGAATGTCATGAAATTCATGGTATATCTGTATATGTATATATCTTTGAATTTAATGTTTAATAATATTGCCTTAAAAGCAAATTTCACATATATACCATTTAACAATTAAGGATCCCATTTGTACTTTGTTTCTTCTTTCCTGCCTTCTTTTGGTAAATAACTTTTTTATATCTAATTTTTCTCTTGTATTGGTGCTTTTAGCTATGTCTATTTTATTTTTTACTCATTGCTCTAGAAACTGCAGCAGGAATCATTAAGTTATCACAGTCTACCTTTAAATAATAATACGTCATATCAAGACATGCATAAAAATC
Organism: Phocoena sinus; assembly: GCF_008692025.1. NCBI lineage: Eukaryota > Metazoa > Chordata > Mammalia > Artiodactyla > Phocoenidae > Phocoena > Phocoena sinus. Next base: position 57,619,853 of record NC_045771.1, read on the forward strand.
TTATAAAAATTGTAATAGTATGATTCCATTTATTTTTCCCACTCTTTCCTAGGTTATTATAATTTACTTCTACAAATACTCTAAACCTCCAGAAATCTTTGTTACCATTTTTAAATCAAGATCAAGTCTTTTAGAAATGTAAAATATTATATAAAGGTAATTTAAAAAGCATTTTATATTTACTCAGGTAAATTAGGTAATTTAAAAAGCATTTTATATTTACTCAGCAATTTACTCTTTTGGATACTCTTTATTCCTTCATGAAGATCTTGGGTTTCCTCTGGCATTCTTTTCAGCCTAAATAACTTCTTTTCTTTCTCTCTCTCTCTCTCTCTCTCTTCCTTCCTTCCTTCCTTTCTCCCTTCTTTCTCTTTTGAATTTGGATTTGCTGGAGATGAATTCTCTTAGCTTTTGGCTATCTGAAAACATCTTTATACTACTTACATAGTTAAAGGATATTATTACAGGAGATAGAATTCTAAGTTTGACAATTTTCATCTTTTTCTTTTAGCACTTTAAAGACATCATTCCATTGTCATCTGACCTTTATTATTTCTGGTAAAAATAATCATTTATATTGTTTTCTTCTTTTATATTGAGTCTCTTCTTCTCTGGCTACTTTTTTTTTTTTTTTTTTTTTTTTTTTTTTTTTTTTTATGCGTTACGCGGGCCTCTCACTGCTGTGGCCTCTCCCGTTGCGGAGGACAGGCTCCGGACGCGCAGGCTCAGCGGCCATGGCTCACGGGCCCAGCCGCTCCGCGGCACGTGGGATCCTCCCAGACCGGGGCACGAACCCGCGTCCCCTGCATCGGCAGGCGGACTCTCAACCACTGCGCCACCAGGGAAGCCCCTTCTCTGGCTACTTTTAAGAATTGTTCTTTATCTTTGATTTTTAGGAATTTGATTATGCTGTACCTAGGTATAGTTTTCTTTGTATTTATCTTCTTTGCTTCACTGAGAATTTTGGATCAATGGGTTGATGTCTGTCACTAGTTTTTGAAAGTTTTCAGCTGTTATCTCAAATGGTCATTCTGCCTCATCCTTTCACTTTTCTTGGGACTACAATTACATATAATTGTTTTTTTTATGTTCACTTAAAAAAATCTTTGAGTTTTAGTTGGTATTCTTTCTATTTAACCTATCTTTAAGTTTTCTGATTATCTCCTCTGCTGTTAAGTCCATTAAATAAATTTTTCATTTTGGACTTGGTGATTTTCACTATGAGCATTTCCACTTAGTTTTTATTACACTGATAAATTTACGCACCTCTTTGCACATCTTATCTACCTTTTTTACTAGAACTTATAGCATTTTAATCACAATTATTTAAAAATTTCTGTCAGTTCTACCATCTTGGAAATCTCTGGGTTGCATTTATTAGCTATTTCTTGTCTTGAACAAGGGTCTTATTTTCTTCCTTTTTTATGTGTCCTATACTTTTTAAAATTATATACTGATAATTTTGTATAAAATATAAGTCGAGACAGAATTAAATAATATTTACCTTCAGAAAGGGCACATCATTTCTTTCAGACTGCTGGAGAGTTCTTTAAGTCATTCTGATCCATAGATGAGTTGGCTCTGAGGTTTATTGTGGCTTTGGTTTATTTTACCACTGACTTTAAGCATATTGAGGCTAAGATCAGGGCATTCCCTTTAGTAGAATCTGGTATATGTGCACTGGTGACGTTCTGGAAATCTGCCTGTTTTACAAATGAGCTACACATTTTTGTTTATGTGAGTTGTCTTCTTTTGCTTAGCATTCCAGCTGCTAGGGTTTAGAGCAAGTATGGAGTTTTTTGTTTTGTTCTGTGTTTGGCTTCTACTTGTACCCCTGTGCTTGCTGGTCCTTGGTAGATCTTTTTGAGCCTTGAGTTTTCACCATGACATTCAGAGAGCAGCTGCTGTCCTCTCAGTGAAGACCTAGCTTGACCTGAATGTATTTCTCTCACTTCTACTGGTGTGTCCCCAGTCTTTGACATTTGAAAGTTTGAGTGACCACTGATAAATTTTTTTTTTCTTTCTTTTCCTGACCTCTCACTTGCTAAGGTTACTGCCTTAAACATGCAGGAAGGCTTTCTCTGAGCTCCTTTTTTCTATCCCCAGGTTTTTGTATACTACTGCTGAATATTTGGTGAAGAGCTGAGGAAAATAATTGGCTGGTGCTGACAGATTTAATCTGTAGCTGAGGTTCCTCAGGATGTTACTATGTCACACTAGCCTACATGCAACTGTTAAAATTCCAGCTGTTTCTTCTTACCTCTTACATGGCATGTTCTTCTTCTCACTAGAATTATATGAATATCTTATCCCTTTCTTTATTTTAGCTCATTTGTTTTTCTCTGTGTCTTCAGCTTATTATGATTTTGAAACTTGCCCAGATTGTTTTGTTTTGGGGTTTTAGGGTAAGTAAGATATTCTCTTAAGACTTGAAAAATCTGAAAAAGAAGATGAACTTAGGAAGCTCTGTATTTAAAATTAAATAAGTTAAATCTCATAATAAAGATGATGTGAATTAATGAAACTCAGGATGTAAGGATTAAACATATTTGTACATGTTAAAGGAATTTAAATGACCAGGAAATCTAGAAGTATCTTCTGATCTTTATGCAATGATCCCAGATGATCATTGCTGGATAAACTGATCAGAAAGGAAATCTACTGTATAGGTAGGATAAGAGAAGTATAATAGGCTTACTTGGTAGAGGCAGAATATAGTAAGTTATTGAAATCAAGGAGGCATTGGGAAAAATAAAAACAAGTTGGAGAAAGATAGAAAATGCTATATTTTTAACAATTTTAAGAATAGGACAAGCCAAGAGCAAGGTGGTGGTTCCATCAACAGGAGTGGAGTATTGACTTCAGGCAAAATGTTGGATCAAGTTATTCATATTAAATCTCTGCTTGAAAACTCAAAATGTTGGATAAAATATAAATATGTATTTTTACATATTAAAGGAAAAATAGCCTTCAATATGTAGAGTATTTAAAAAAGAACAGGTGAAAGTTAAAGAACTGAGATCTTCCTCAAGATGTTATAATAAGAATTAAAAAATAGTAAAAGTATGAAAATTAACATAAGACAAGAAATTAATAAAATAGAAAATAAACATACAATTGAAAAAATCAACAGGGAGAAAATTTGATTCTTTGGGGAAAAAAACCCTTAACATAACTGAAAAAATTCCAGTGAAACTGATTTTTAAAAAGGCACAAATATCAGGAATAAAAAAGCTGATGTCATTATAAATGACACAGACATCAAAAAATGTAACAGTGAACCAGGGAAAACATCATAATAATAAATGTGAAATTTTAGCCACAGTGGATAAATTCCTAGAAAAATATAAGCTACCACAACCAACTAAGAAGAAGTAAAGAACCTGAATTTGAATTGAAGAATTGGACCAGCAATCAAAAGTTGTTTCACAAGAGGAATCCAAGATTCAGTGATTTCACAGCTGAGTATTATCAAATTCTCAGGGAAGAAAGTATTTGTTTTACACAAAATATTCCAGATTATGTGAAAAACTTCTCAAGTCATTTTTTGAGTCTGGTATAATATTGATGCCACCACCACCTGAAAAGGATAGAATGCAGAAGAAATATTTCAGGCCAATTTCTATTGTGAATAAAGGATGAAAAATTCTACAAGATATCAGCAAATATACTACAGAAAACATAAAAGAATAAGAAATCACAGCCATGCTGAATTTATCTAAGAAATCAAAGCTTGGTTTAATATTATAAAATCAGTTAATGTAATTCACCACATTAAGAGCTTAAAGGATAATAATTATATTTTCATTTCAGTACATGTAGACAAATTCAATATTCATATAAGATAGAAATGTTAGAAACCTGAGGAAGAAAGCAAAATTTCTTAATCTGAAAGAGGTTAAATAAAGCTATATATAGCAACATTATACCTAGTAACAAAATGAAAAAGGTTTTCTTTGAGATTGGCAATAAGACCAGAAAGCTTGCTCTTACTACGTTTATTAAACATTGTATTGGAGGTCATTAACAAGGCAAAAAAAATTATAAGGAATGGAAAAGAAGAAACAGAATTGTCAGTATTCACTAATGATATGATTGTACATATAGGCATTCCAAATATATTGATAGATAAATTATTACAATTTAGTGAGGAGGTGAGTTTCAAGAAAAACAGATGATCAAAGTAAGGACAGTGAATTTTGGGACATTGTAACTTGCCCTATTCCCAAAGCACATGGACTTTTTAAACTAGATATCAAAATTATTATTAATTTTTAATAAATAAAACCATATGCTTCAGTGACAGACATGTAGAACAATGGGCTGGACAAATAGCCCAGAAAAAAAGTCATGTGTAAATGGACACAATATATGAGAGACATGGCGTAACGGATCAGCGGAGAAATGCAGATATTTCAACAAAAGGTGCTGGTACAGCTGGAATCCATATTGAAAAAAATTTGGACCACCACAACCTCCAAAATTCCCAAGTGAATTAAAGATTTACTTGTTAAGGATAAAACTGCTGTTTTAAAGACATTAATGTAGAAAAATATTTTTGTAATTTTTGAAGTAGTAAAGAACTTCTTTAAAAAAATAGAGGGCTTCCCTGGTGGCACAGTGGTTGGGAGTCCGCCTGCCGATGCAGGGGACACGGGTTCGTGCCTCGGTCCGGGAGGATCCCACTTGCCGCGGAGCGGCTGGGCCCGTGAGCCGTGGCCGCTGAGCCTGCGCGTCCGGAGCCTGTGCTCCGGCAACGGGAGAGGCCACAACAGTGAGAGGCCTGCGTACCGCAAAAAAAAAAAGTAGAAAAAGCATCCATCATAAAAGTGATAAAGTCCATTACTTTACAGTGAAATTTTTTGGTTCTGTAAGTATTAGAAAAAAGTGAAGACAGACCAGTTTAGGAGATGTGAGAGAAGATATACGCAAAACGTATAAGGGACAATTGACTTGATTTGGGAATAGATACATAATACTCCCAAAAAATAATGCTACAGTAGCATAACACAAATAATCATAAAGATTTTCAAAAAATTTAAAAGTCAGGAAATACCAAGTGTATTAGATCGAATTACTGGTTCCAACACTTTATTCCCCTGTAATATGATTACACGTGCACATCATTGCCATGACTTCTTGGTGTATAAAATGAATGTATTCACTCCTCGATTTTTTGCTTGTTATTTAGGATTTACTTTGACTAATGGCATGTAAGTGTACATGACATAAACAGTGGCTTAAGTTAGACTTATACTGTGGAGCTTGCTCCTAAGCTTTCCAGTAGTTCCCTATAAAATTCCTTTACATGTACATGTAGCATATGACATTCACTATATTAATAATCTGTATTTTGATTTAATTTGAGTTATCTGAACAATCTGTGAATTATGAGATGTTTCATAAACACACACACACACACAACATACAGCACACACACACACACACACACACACACACACTTTTGGCCTTTGCATATTGCTTCCACATTTGTTTTCAGTGTTAGGTCATGATCACTCAGTGGCTATTTTCTTGGAAAAATGAGGAAGTCCATTATGTTCATCCTGAATGAGCTGCCTTTCATCAGTTGCATTTTCTACCCTTGCCTTTCAAAAGACAACCAAATGGGCCCAAAGGCATTTGTTTGGTAGGCATTTGTTTAGTAGTCTAAAGAATGACTTTTACTGTGAAACTTTGGAGAAGTTATTGTGATAGCTTCTGCAACTGTTTGTTTGGGATATAATAGCAGTCCAGTGTCTTCTGCATGCAAAAGAGTGTACTGGGAGCTATTTTATCCTCTGCTTTTGTTTCCATTTGCCCTTATTGCAGGTTTCTGGCCAGTTTTGGCAAGGTGAAATTTACTCAGCCAATATTTATTAAACACCTCCAATACTCTAGGAATTGAGGGTGTGGCAATGAGTGACTGAGTGGAGAGGGAGCCCTGGTGCCTCTTTTTATAAGGACACCTATTGGATCACGACTTCCCAACCCCCATAACCTCATTTAGTCTTAATTACTTGTTACTCCAAATACAGCCACACTGGGGGTTAGGACTTCAACATATAAATTTGGGGAGGGGAGCACATACATTCAGTCCATAACACTTGCTGACCTCTTAGTTCCTCATCCTCCTCCTGACTTAGGGTTTCCATTCTTGGGACCCTCAATACTACCTATACACTCAGTGCTACCTGTAGTATTTTTACCTGCACTACCTAGCTTAGACTTGGCTGGTTCTGTCCTCAAAGCTTATTATCATCATCAACCAACACTGATTATGTGTCTACTTATTAAGTTCCCTTATTTGGGCACTGTGAAGCTTGATCTTATCAGACTGTTAGTGAATGCCCCAAATCAAGCCTTTGGCTTAATACTTTCCTTCCTCTCTCTTTGCCCTTCCTGAGGCTTCTGCATTTCTGCTACCAGTTTTACACCTACAGCCTAATGCTGTTTACTTCTCACTATGTGACAAATGACCTGTCATTTCTAAAAATGCTGCCTAGTGACTTTGTACCTCAGATATTTCCCCACCTGGCTTTGTGGAGCCACTCATGACCTCACTGGGGCATGCTCCAATCTACTGTAGTACATTTATTAGCACTAAAGCCAGTGAGTGTCTCAAGAGTTTTACCAAACTCAGGAAATCAAGTAGATGAATTACTTGTTTTTATCTCAGTTGTCTATGAGAAACACACAACGGGTAGATTTTTCACTTCAAAAAGACATGATGGGATATAAACCCATTTGGAAAAGATAATGAATCATAATGAAGAGCCCTTACAAAACGGTGGATAATTGTGCCTGATATGTCTTCTCAGGTGGCTCTCCAATTGACAGAGGTGAATATTTTTAGAACTGAGTGCTTCAGAACTGGGCAGTTGTGTTGTAACTATGGCTTATGTTCTCATCATAAGATAGGCAAGACCCCCTGGGATCTTCTCTGCTTGAATGGAATGAGTTATTCAATTGACAGGGGAGATTAAGAATGCTTCATCAGGCAAACTAACACAGGCTCATTTTCCTATCCAGAATAAGACTTTCTAAAGAACTTTTCATAGATGAAGAGTCCTGCAATGTAAACACTACTAAAGTATTTGTTTTTTTGAAAGATGACTCAATATTTCAGCCATGGCATCAGTCATTTCCATAGGATCCTATGTGATTAGGGACATACTGTGTTTCATTGAAAATACTTCAGTAGGCAGAGAGAAAATCATAAAAGTATATCCTTTCTGTGGATCCATTAAATTATTTGTTGTTGCCAGGTCAGTGTAGAGATTCTACAGGGACTTGTCACTCTGTTCTCAGCTAGGATAATGAAACATGCTTTCTTTTAGAAACATATCATTCAGTCCTTATTTATTCTAACTGCTCTGGGATCCAAGTGTTTTTCTCTCCTAATCCCTACCCTCATGATACTGTGATAACCAGTGAAATGCTGAAGTGATGAATCATGCAGTGATAGTACTAATCATTTACTCTTTCTTTTAAAACAATTTTTATGGATAGTAACAATAAATCATTTTTATGTATAAGCTAAGTCGGATAAAACCAGCTCCCGTACAATTTGTAAAGTAAAATTCTGGTAGAAAAGAATGTATAGGTTATATAAAATTTCCAAGAAAATTTAAAAGTTTAGACCTTAAATCAAATTATCTTTGTTTTATCCTTTGTGCTCCATTGCAGGCTGTATCTCCCCCAATTATTTAAGCTGTAATAATTTGTTAAGTTCATCTGTGTGTCCATTTCTCTGACTTGAATATACTCAGTTAAATACAAGTCTTTTTCTTCTTTGTTTCAATAGGCACCTAAACATAGAGCCTGGCATTTATTGTGCATTCAGCATAAGTGAGTAAGTGACTGGCTTACTCATAAATGTTCTTTTTCTCCTAAAAATAATAGTCAGAAAGGTTTTTCTATATTACCATGAGTTAGCAAAAGGAAATCTGAAATAAAATATCTGTAAATCTGCCTTTAATAGATCTGTTAAAACAAACAAAACAAAACAAAACTGATTTTTCTCTATATAGTACTATATAAAATTTTAGCTTATGTACTGAATAGGTCAAAGATTTCCACACAAGATGTTTATTGAAAACTTTTCCCTAGCTGAAACTCCAGATATTTGAATTTTTATATTCTGAAAATAAGGCCAATATGTAAGAGACATATCTTAGTTTTCTTTGTTAGTTTCTACTTGTATTATCAAGTAAATCGAGTTTCGTATTCCACTCATACAATTTTTAGGAAACCCATGTTCTTGTTTTAGTTCTTCTATTAAATATCATCCCTCCAAATGACATGTTAGCTCTCTGTACTTTTCTATAAAACAGAAATGATCATGAAAGTTTTGCCTCCCCAAAAAGGGTGATTATTAGCATAAACAAAATCATAATATGTGGAAGTATTTTGAAAAGTATTAAGTAACAAGCAGCTACAGGGAAGTGTTGAAGAACAGACATGGGAATGTGATGATGAAAATACTGTGGTTGATTAATACCTTTTATCTTTGGCTCAGTTTTCAAGGTTCCTAAAAACATATCAATTGCATAGAGGTTGTACTGGGATAATTACTGTTCCTTCCAGGTCCTAGAGCACAGCACTGCGACTTCTACCCTCCCTGGCTGATACTCCATATGTTTTTGAGCTCTTCCTACCTTGGCCCAAGCCACTCCATCTAACTGAGGCCACTTCCTAGAAGTAGAGAAGGTGCTTTCTCTATTTCTACTCGCTTCCTGAGAATGGAATTCAACCAGTAGAACATAGATCTCTCTCCTCTGCTTTACTTGCTCGGTCCTGAGGAAGAAAAATGATTTATCTGAGTGGTAAACTTGGGTAGGGTTACTAGACAGGTTTGGCTCAGCTCTACATCTCTCTCTAGGACCAAGCCTGCTTACGACAAGACAGGTCCTCCTCAACCTCTTCACACTTGAGTCCTACTTGGGCAGATCTCCACATTGCAAGGAGGCCTCTGCTGGCTTAAAAACTGGGTGCTTATGGCTGTCTAATTCAGGAGTCCAATACTGGTGATGCTACTTCACTCTCCCACATAAAAGTCCTCCAGCCTAGACACTGGTTAATAAAAGTGATAATTTATCCTCCATAACTACTGTTTATTTTATTTTTCAATTGTTCAGAACCTGAATGGTGAAGAGATGTGATGTTTATTGCATTATCCCTTTATCTCATCCCAGAATTCTGCACACATATGTTGGGAGGGTCTAAAAGTTCTGTCATGAGCAATGACCCTCTGGCTCCAGAATTTGTTCACATTTTCCTCACCTCTTTTCCCCATTTAAATCTAGTATTCCTTATTCCTGTATTCTTGGTTCTCTGGCCCCCATTTTTGTCTATGTTTTGGCACCCGATGCTCATTTCAAGCCCCCTTTTCCATTATAAACCATTTGGTAGCCCAATGCCATGCGTTTTAACTTTGGGGTCTGAAAGCACAAACCCCAGCACTAGCCTTGAGGGATCCCAGATGGTCAGCAAACTTGCCCTAAACAAGTCCTCCTCCTAATAAATGAGGTTGGCACATTCTCTAGCAAACGAAGGCCAGCACACCAGCTGCCCTGCCTTGTTTCTGTTAGCATTTTTTGTGTTTTTGCAGACTTTTCTCTGTTAGCCCAGAGAGCTTTCCAACAATGTTGGGAGTTACTTGGATGCTAGAGGAAATGTTTTGCTTTTCTCCAATCCTGCCAATAGACTATTCATACTTTCCCTGTGCATGAGGTTGAAATTGCCTGTGAGAAGTCTGTAACTACCACAACTTTCTATTTGGATTCTGACTGGAATGCAGTGAAGGAGATTATTCAGTGGTACTTACCCCCCTCCCCCCACCTTTTTTTTTTGATTTGTTGGTATTTAGTTTAAATGTCTTGTTTCATGGTCTTGACAGTGCTGTGGTATGATATTACTTTGCAACCAGCATGGTGCCACTATTTTAAAGGTCACTGAGATACTCAGCCTATGTTTACATTCCACTTCCTACTTGGAACACTGTGTTCCTGATTGACTTCACCAAGTTGCTGAGGCTTTGGAACACCTCTTGGAAGGTACAAATTTCAAAAAGAATTAAAAACTGTCCTCGGCGTTTGAAATATAAAAATAAAAGCAAACTTAGAGATCCCTTAAACTCTCAGTTTAAAAAGATAAACTGATATGACACAGATTAAGTGATTTTCCCAATAGAAATGATACCAAATATAAATCTGAGGATTGTAACAAAGTCGACATTATGCCTGATTTAGGGCTTTCCCCCACTTCACAGCACTGTCCTCTCATTACCAGAGAAGTATAAAAACATTCATCAAACACTTTCCAACTCAAACAATTTACTCCCTTTTCTACATAAATGCTTACTGGAAAATTTCATCTTGCTTTGACTACTTAGATACTTTTCCACATGGAGCAAAGGCATTTATTTAATTCTTTAAATTCTTGTTCTGTGGAATTGATATCTAAAAGTAATTATTCTGTTGGCTAAAGATTTATAGAGGGTAAAGCCTTCCTGAACCTTGAGGGGACATGCAGGATAGATGCTACTGCTTTCTTTGATTTAAGATTATGAACATATAACCCACAAAACCACTGTGACCCTAGTGGTCTTTGGTCTATGCCTTTGAAAACTTATCTACTTTCATAAAAGAGTGAGGAAGGTCACTCTGCCCACCTTGAGTCATGGCAAGAGGATGGCTGCACAATTCTATTGCAGGGAGATGAAGAATTGGTATCAGTAAAGCTCATCCTCCCATCTGCACAATGAGGTTAGTGTACCCATCCAATATGAGAGCAACCCAATTACAGAATTACATTTTGAAGGTCTTTTTCAGGGGCCATACCTGATATAAATTATTGTATCAGGCATGAAATCAGCAGGAAAAAAAGATAGCGACATCATAAGGAGTTATTGAAAATAGTTTAATAAACCAGTTTTTCACAATTATGTGTCCAGGTTTAAAGAAAACCAATAAAGAATGGTAAAATACCCATGAGCTTGCAAAAGCAGAAAGCAGCCATCACCTGTAGGCTTGAAAGGACAAAGCAGCAAATGTTTGCTGGAATCTTCTGAGACCTACAACTGTAGGAAACACCCAGCTGAAAGAAGCTGAAGAATTGGTCAAGGAACACAGTGTGTTAGCCAACCCACAGCAGAGCAGGGAGGAGCTATGGGAATAAATACCTTGAATTCTTTTCCTTCTACTCTTAGACTCTCAAACAGTGCCTCACATTGACCAAACAAATCAGAAAGTGGAGGACAAGGAAGCCCGGTTCATATGAGTCAGTCCCGAAGCACATAGTAGGGTGGAGAAGGCAGAATGTCTATGTAGAGGGGCAACCAGATATGGTCCAGCCATGTACATTATCACAGTTTGCTGAATAAATGCATTGTTTCCTTACTGGAAAGACTGTCTTCAAATTTGACCACCATTCTTGCTTCAACAGAAACTTTCACTGGCCTATAACTATTTTCCAATATTAATGCAGGTTCTCACACTCATTTTTAATCACCATAAGAATTTTCTCTCTTCCATAACAATCACAATTCCAAAACTCAGCTCTTAAATTTTCCAGTTAAGAGAGCCTATAAATTATCTTTCCTTTTTTTTTTTGAAAAAAGCTGGTTTGAGTTTCTGTCATTCATAGCCAGGAGTCCTAATATGACCTTACTTGCTTTCTTCAGTCACACTTGTATTCAGTTCCTCAACCACGTTCCTATGAATGTTTCAGAAATTACTGCAGAATAGTAAGTGGCTGAAATTGAAAGTGCCCTTCTCTAGGCACTTCGTGAAAAATAAAGGAGACAAAATAAGCACAAAAGACAAGGTGACAGGCTTGCTTGCACAGCTTCGTTAGTAGAAGATCAAAAGATATCATAAGACAGTGACCACTTTTTTTAAACTATTTAAACCAGCATATTCAGAGTCCTGTCAGTTATACTCAAAATCTTGAGGGAAATGCCTGAATTTCTCAGGAATAAAAGGGCTTGTACATGTGGTTATAAAGATTCTTGACTTTATGCAATTTTATTGTAACCAAATCATAGGCACATTTCGATCTCCCTCAGCATTCATTTCACTCATTTCCCTAGAAAGACTCTGAAATAATAATGATTTTTTAAAAAATTTATTTTTGGCTGCGTTGGGTCTTCGTTGCTGCGTGTGGGCTTTCTCTAGTTGCCACGAGTGGTGGCTACTCTTCGTTGTGGTGTGCGGGCTTCTCATTTTGGTGTCTTCTCTTGTTGCAGAGCATAGGCTCAGTAGTTGTGGCTCCCGGGCTCTAGAGCGTAGGCTCAGTAGTTGTGGTGCACGGGCTTAGTTGCTCCGCGGCACATGGGATCTTCTCGGACCAGGGCTTGAACCCGTGTCCCTTGCATTGGCAGGTGGATTCTTATCTACTGTGCCACCAGAGAAGTCCCTGAAATAATAATGATTTTGATAATGCTACTATTAATAATAATAAACAGAGCTACTACTTTTGAGGGGTTGATCCTGACCTTAGGTACTGTCATAAGACATTTATGACATTTTATCTCATCTTCACAGCAATTCTACAAGGTAGATATAAATCCCACATTATATCTGAAAAGCCAGACTTCAGAAAGTAACTTGCCGCATTGTCTCTTATTCTCTGATCATGAGTTTTTCCCTTATTGCACTCACTGCACTTATGTCTTAGCACATATTAGTATTTATATTGATGGTGTAAAAATGTTTGCTTAAGGAAGGAATCGAGTGGAAACTCCATAACAGAGAGAACAAAGTCTTAGTTGTGTGTTTGTTTAAACAGCTTGAAGCTAATCAATTACATAATCTATGGTAAAGCTAGGATTAACCAACAAAGTAGAAAGAAAAAAATAAATGAGAAATATATACAGTGATTTTTTTTTCCACCTGATCAGTGAAATTAAGGATGGCAGAGTCAACCTATCAACAAGATTTGTAAGACTTGGGGGTGGCAATAGAACTGATAATACTAGTATAAAGATAGAGACTTCACATTCTCTTTCATGACATTTTGATGTTATGCTGACAGTTTTTTAGGTATAGATAGCCATGGTGAAATTGTACTAAGGATGGAAATGGTAATTGTGGCTTCACATCTGAGGCCAAGGTGATTTTATTGTTTCTCATCTAAAATTGATTACCTTGAAAATGGTAGAGACTGGTATCAATTCAATTGAGGACTTAATGAGTCAGAATCAAAGCCAAATGTGAATCGTTTTCTTGAGGTATTTCTTTTTAAAATGCCGTGAGGCCTGTCCAAATCACTCATTGAAGTGTATATGAAAGTAAAATACAATAAATATTAAAGAAAATATGATAATTTAGTCTAAATATAAATGCAGATGCTTTGCATCTTTGTAGGGCTTTTAAGCCCAGGTAAAACATACTGGGAATAGCATCTCACCAGGCATTATGATGTTGGAAGCAAGAATACTTTGCAGTGTTTGTTCTGAACAACTTGCCAAGTGGTGACAGGTAAGCTGAGGACATCATCCAGCCTCCTATTTTTGCTCTAGCTACCTCCCAATATTGCCTCCCTAAAGACTAGAATTGAAATGTAAGAAAGAAAATGACAAGATTGTCATAGCAATAGTCAATTTTAATTAAAGTTCAAAATTTTCCAAAACTATCAATATTTAGCTAAGTTTGGTTAATGGTGGATCTCCAAACTGAAACTGCAAAGTATATGTAATATAAACAACAGATTTTTCCAAAGGAATTGTAAATGTGCATGTAATTTTTAACTTTAAATACTAGATGCCCTTGTCCACATTTTATCATCCTAATCTTTTGCAAATGTACTGCTTATAAAAATCACTAACATTTCTCTAATCACCAGTGATGTGCAATAAACTTTGGTTTCTAACAGTACATAGTACTTCGGTTGATGCTGCTCATCAATAGATAAAAAAATGATATTGAAATGAGAATAAGGTAAATTCCTAATACTGGAACCGTTTTGCATAACTTGATCTCGCCATTGCAAGCCTACTAAGGTGCTGGAGGGAGGAGGTATAAATAGCTTTAGCGAAGCTGGGTTTATCAAATGCTGATTAAATCCATAACCTCATGGGCAGTTGCTCAGTGAAAAACCAAGAAGCGCTTTGTCTCCATTTGAAACACACACACACACACACACACACAGACACACACACACACACTCTTCTTTTGTTGATGCTGAGATGATGTTAATTTAGAAAAAAAAATTTTTCCTCACTGAGGACTAACTAAATGTAAAATTAGAGCAAAGGTCAGTCTCACTAGAAGTGAAACTCTGGAAACTGTGCCTGTTTTTCCATGGCTCTCAACTCTCATTTTTTTTTTTTTAAGATTTTTTTTTTTGATGTGGACCATTCTTTTAAAGTCTTTGTTGAATTTGTTACAATATTGCCTTTGTTTTATGTTTTGGTTTTTTGACCATGAGGCATGTGGGATCTTAGCTCCCCAACCAGGGATTGAACCCACATCTCCTGCATTGGAAGGTGAAGTCTTAACCACTGGACCACCAGGGAAGTCCCTCAACTCTGATTTAATAACTACCATATTTACTTTTTAAGACCATGAATTGAGGGAGAAACAGCTCCAGTTTTGTGAATGTACGGCATTTTCCCAAGTGAAATTTTTAGATGACTTAAATGTCAGTGAAGCAGAGTCACCCCAATTGCATTTTTTTAAATGTTCATATATATTTTAAATTAAAATATGAGAAAATTGTGAAATGTTCACAATGGAAAACATAAATAAGAATGACCACTCGTAGCAGGGTTATCTATTTTTGATACAGAACCAAGATCCAGGAATGGACTGAGGACTGGGAAAATGTGTGTGGTGGCATAGAACATGCCACTAGGAAACATAAGCCCTGAATGTATTCCATAAATTCCTTGAGCTCAAAATATCTATGGTAGGCTGAATGAAGGCCACACAAATACATCCACAACCTAATCCATGGAACCTGTGAATACTGCCTTTCATAGCAAAAGGAATTTTGCAGATGCAATTAAGGATTTTGAGATTATCATCAAAATAATGATTTTATATCATCTTATAAGGAGCGTGTAGAAGGAACAGAATCTGAGAGAAGGCCATGTGACATTGGAAGTAGAGGTTGGATTGATGAGCTTTGAAGATAGAAAAAGGGGCCACAAGCCAAGAAATATAAGTGGCCTTTAGTAGCTGAAAAGACCTGGAAATGGATTCTTCCCTACAGCCTCCAGAAGGAACACAGCCCTGGGGTCACCTTAACCTCATCGCAGTGAAACTGACATCAGATTTTTGGTGTCTGGAACTGAAAGAAAAAAAATGTGTTGTTTTAGGCCACCAAGATTGTGGTAATTTGTTACAGCAGTCATGGGAAACTAATGCAGTTCCTTGCCTCTTCATCTTTAAAGCATATATATTTTTTCTATGTAACTTTTAAAGTGAACATTTTACCTCTTTGGTAGAAAATCTAGAGGAATATAAGAAAATGGTATTGGGGAAAGATGAGTTTTAAAATGAACAGAATTCAGGACACCAGATGATATTAAACAAAATTGAAACAGCAGGAATCAGAGAATTCTATAGAATTCCACCTATAGAAACCAGGAATTAAGAAAAACATTAAGCCCAAATAAAGAAACAATCTGAATGTATCTGGTGTTAACCATAAGTTGTCACCAATTTGATATTTCTCTTTTGTAGAGTATGCACAGATCTTTTTCTGACTATTTTAATCATAGCGTTTCTCTCTCTCCAGTATAAGGGTTGTTTCTTATTGTCTCTTCCCTCAGATTATATGAAGTCTCTTAGAATAGAAACTGTCTTTCCTCTTTGTGTATTGGAATCTAAAACTTGGTATTTAGTAAGTATTCAATAAATATGTTGTGAATGAGTAAATTAAAATCCGCAAATATTGATACAATAGCTGCTCTGATTAGCAATTCCACCCCCCCAACCCTGTACCCCAAATACTGCAACTGAGAAAAATTGCAGTCCAGTTATGCATGTGAATGCAGAACTGTTGTCTGAACAACCTCTGGGAGCCATTGTAAAGGAAGTAAAGGCAAAGTTTCTGAGGATTTTGAAGGGAGAAAGAGCCCTCACAAGTAGTCAGCACCTAATCTGAGGCCCCAGCAGTGAAGAGGTGCTGAGCTCTCTTCAGAAAGCAGTTCATTGAGGTAAATGGGATACATGATGGTGTAAAGTACTTCAGTCTTTCTGGCATTAAGATTGGCAATAGTCAGATTTTTTCTGGAAATTAGTGCTTTGTGACACTAGCAGCAGCAGCTTTGCCCTATTGTGCATATCAAAGAACGTAGAAAAAAGAGCTATGTGGGGGAGGGGGCTCGACTAACAGTGTTTGATCAGATCTGAGCCCACCTGGAAGTGATACATCCCAGAATGGAATTTGAGTGAAGGTAAGAAAGTCTTCACCTAACATCAATTTTTACCTGGGCACACTGCTGAGAAAGAGTTCTGGATAAAATGCGTGTGAAAGGAAAAAGCAAGGAAGGGCTTTCTGCCTTTGTAATGCAGCTAAGAACAGAAACTAAGCCGCTTTGTTCCTCTAGATCTATCATGCTTTACACTAATTCAGAGTCACTTGCTTGCTGGAAAATACGAGAGCCTTTTCCAGCTGAAAATAATTATGAGCTAAGAGGCATGAGAGATCAGATTCTATACAGCCTATGAATTCAGATTTTCTATTCAGTTTCTGTGACAGATGTCAATTACTCAACAGCAGTCAGGTAGGCAACTTTATTCACCATATAAAGTCTTATATAATGATTCAGAGTGCTCCAACCTAGCCTCCCATGAGTTATTTTTAATTGAACAAACAGAGGTAATTAGGCTAAATTGAATGGATTTGTCCAAGGGCACATTAATGTGCTATCAAATAGAGATTAGAATGTATTGTTTTCAGTCTTGCACATTCAACTCTGCTACCTTTCTGTCCAATCATTGCTAAGACCAGTTGTTTTGCTGCTGGAGACATCAGAAATTTAGCCCATGGGATGGTTAACTAAAGGGTCTCTGTGTGGGTGAACTTCAAAGCCAGATATCATTAATGGATTGGGCAGAGCCAACTTTTCCATTAGGCACAGTGCATAGGGCCCAAGAAAATGTTTTATGTATAATTTCTTTAAAGTAAGAAAAAATATAATAATGAATCCAGCATGGATCACATTCATCTTTATACAGCACAACCAAAGAAGATCATTTTTATTTGTCATTTTTTTTTTTTTTTTTTTTTTTTTGCGGTACGCGGGCCTCTCACTGCTGTGGCCCCTCCCACTGCAGAGCACAGGCTCCAGATGCGCAGGCTCAGCGGCCGTGGTTCACGGGCCCAGCCGCTCCGCAGCATGTGGGATCTTCCCGGACCGGGGCACGAACCCACGTCCTCCGCATTGGCAGGCGGACCCCCATCCCCTGCGCCACCAGGGAAGCCCTATTTGTCATATTTTTTTAATGAAGGAAAGGGTCCATGACCTGAAACTAGGATGGATAGAACCATTGCATTTGGGGATACAGAAAATAAAAGCCAATATTTATTCAAAATATTCCACTTGAATTTTGGAGAACATAGCTTGAGATGATTTTGTTTATAGAGTGTTATTAGAAATAAACCAAGAGGGGTTGGCTACCATATGAATGAAAAAGGAAGTGTTTTATTCAGAAATCAGTTTATTGCTATACAGAGTTAATTGCACATTTAATTGCAGTTGAGCATGGAACGCATTTGAAGCTAGAAAGTTGGATACCTTGAGGCAGAGCCTCTCTCCCTCTGGCACAGGAGTATGCTGTGAATGGGTTACAAACAGAGTGAGATAATGATCTGCTTAGCTTTTCAGGTGTTTAGAGGACAATGTGGGTGGAATTGGAGTGCCTGGGCTTCCTGGAGCTTCTAGGGAAGTAGCTTCTTCCTTGGTGCAATCTCATCCAATTACCTTAGTTTACCGCACAAATGTTAATATTTTCTGTGTGTGCCATGTTGTGAAAAAATGCAAAAGATGTGGTAATACTATCCAGTCTAGGCTTGAGTTTCTTTATCTCTGAAATGCAGACATTCGACAAGATGAGCTCTAATTCAATTCAGTTCAATTCAAACATTTTTGAGAGATCATTATACTAACTTCTGGTATTCAAAGATTAATAGAATGTGGTTTTTCCAAAGTCATGTATTTCAAAGAGTGCACATCCTCACTGGAGAGACAGGCATGAAATTCTCTTCTTATAATACAAGTCACACTATGATGAATTTGAGGATGAATTATAATCCAAATGATATCAAAACTCAGAAGGAATGAATAATTCTAATTGTAGAATAAAAACATAGAGGACTTCAGAAAGGTGACATTTAGCCTGTACAAAATTGATAGAGATTCAGTCTCTAAGGAAAGGAGGTAGGATCTAAGAATTGTAAGCCCAATCCTGGAGACAATTCAGATAAAGAGAAGTGAGATTACTACCTGTCCAAGATCACTACAGGCTGTTGGCAGAACTGAGTGAGAAACCAGCAACTCCTTCACAGGAACTCCCAACAGAGCAGCTGGGGAAATGGGATTGAATTCAAGTATTCATAATTTCCTTATGGAAAAAGGTTATAAAATAGTTTAAGGCATAGTATAACTTCATAGGGAACTATTAATCAATGGCTAAAATAAGAGTAAGAAGGAAGCTTGGAAGCAGTATGGAAAACAACTTCTTTTCTTCCATTCTGTTGGCATTGGCACAGAGCATCCAATGCCCAAGCCCTCAGTGTCTCATAGTGTATTGAATAAAACTGTTGAAATGTGGAAATGCGTGAAAATCAGGCATTTGGCTCATTTATAATTGAAGAGAGAAATTAAATAAAAAGTGGCTCTCTAGACTTATTAAGAATGATAAATGACCAAGATAGGAAATGTTAGGAAGTTTAGGTCAACATATCTATCAGTTAAAAATGAATGTGGAAGCTTAGGGGTATGAATAGCATATAGTAACACACTGGTCAGACTATGTAAAAAAGTTGCACATTAGATCTAAATATGAATCACTTATTCTTTTTTTGTTTTTACTTTTCTGAAAAATTTCAAACATACACAAAAGTAAAATGAATAGTACAATGGATCCCAATTACCCCTCACCTAAGCATCAACAATTATTTAAATATATTGCCAAATTTATTTCATCAAAACCTCCCACTCCCAACCCCTTGTTGACTTTGTAAAAAAGATTTTATTGAAATATAATTTACCAACCAAAAAATTCACCCATTGTAACTATACAATTCAATGGTTTTTAGTAAACTTATGGAGTTGTAGAACCATTAACATCATGAAATTTTAAAGTATTTGTCACTCCAGGAAGTTTTCTCATGCCTGTTTGTAATCAATCACTGCTCCTACCTCAAGCCCCAGGAAAGTACTGATCTCTCTGTCTCTGTAAATTTTCCTTTTCTAGACATTTAATATAAATAGAGCCATACAATATGTAGTGTACTACTTTCACTTAATGTAGTATTTTTGAGGTTCATTCATGTTGAACACGTATCAGTAGTTTGTTAATTTTCTTTCACAAATAGTATTCCATTGTAGGGATATACATTTTGATTATCCATTCACCTGTTAATGAACATTGGATTGTTTTCAGTTTGGGATTATTACGTATAATGCTGCTATGGATATTTGTATACAAGTCTTTGAACATATGCTTGCAGTTTTCCTAGGTAGATACCTGGGAATGGAATTGCTGAATAATAGGTACGTTTATTTTTAACTTTAAAAAACTTTCGAACTGTTTTTCAAAGAGGCTGTATTGTTTTACATTCCTGCTAGCAATAAATGAAGCTTTTATTTTCTTTTCATCCTTGTCAGAATTTCAACATAGATGATTGTGTCATCTGTGAATAAATACCATCTTGCTTTTTCTTTTCCAGTCTTGAATCCCCTTCATTTCTGTTTCTTGATTATTGCACTGGCTATAATCTTCAGCACAGTATTGAATAAAGTGGCAAGAACTAACATCCTGTCTTGTTCCTGATCTTGAGGCAAAAGCATCAAGTATAATGTTAGCTGTAAGGTTTTCTTAGATGTCCCTTATCAGATTGAATAAATTCCCTTCTATTCCTAGCTTGCGGGAGGTTTTTATTATGATTATAAGGTGGATATTTTCCATTGAAATGATCTATGAGATTTCTCTTTAAGGTAGTTAATATGATGAATTATAATGACTGAATTTTTAATGTTAAACCAGCTCTGCATTCCAGATATTATTGATACTTGTTCTGATGTATTGACGTTTTCATATTTTATAAAGCTCAATGTATTAATTTTTTGTTTGCATCTGTATTGATCCAGTTATTAATTTGTAGTTTTCCTTATTGTATAGTTTTTTTCTGCTCTTGGTTATCAGGGTAAACATAACCTCATGAATAAGTAGGGAAATATTTCCCCTCTTTGAATTTATCAAAGAGTTTTTGTAGAATAGATATTATTTATTTCTTAAATATTTGTTAAAATTCACCAGCAAATTCATCTGGGCTGGAGTTTCCTTTATAGGAAGATTTTAAACCACAAATTGAATTTCTTTTATAGGTAGAGGGCTATTTATTTTATCTATTTCTTTGTAAGTGAGCTTTGGTAGTTTATGTGGTAGGTAGTTCATGTCTCTCAAGGCATTTGTCCATTTCATCTAATTTGGTGAATTTAATGACATTATAAAGTTGTTTTTAGTATTTCCTTGTACTTTTTTAATATCTGTAGAATCTATAGTATATCACTTACTCATTGGATCTTCTATTTTTCCTGATTAGTCTTTCTAGAGGTTTGTAAACTTTACTTATATGCTTCAGGCACTAGATTTTGCTTGCATTTATTATTTATATTATTATTTTCCATTTTATTGATTTTTATCTGTTATTTTCTTTCTTCTGCTAAGTGTGTGTTTTTTGTTTTTTTGTTTTTTGTTTTTTTTGCGGTATGCGGGCCCCTCACTGTTGTGGCCTCTCCCGTTGCAGAGCACAGGCTCTGGACGCGCAGGCTCAGCGGCCATGGCTCACAGGCCTAGCTGCTCCGTGGTATGTGGGATCTTCCCGGACCGGGGCACGAACCCGTGTCTCCTGCATCGGCAGGCGGACTCTCAACCACTGTGCCACCAGGGAAGCCCTAAGTCTGTGTTTTAATTGCTCATTTTTTCTAATTTCTTATAGTACAAGTTGTGGTCATTGTTTTGAAACTTTTCTGTATATTCTCTAAATACTGTTATAGTGGCATAGTGGCATCCCATAAATTTTGATATGTTGTGTTTCATTTCCACAATTTTGACCAATTGAATAAGGATGAAGGTGAGATGGAGGTCAATTTTTAATTACATACTACAACAGAACATTTGAATTTTCAAGTAGAACATGGAATTTTCAAACAGATTAGGACACAAAGTATTCAAAGCCAAAATATCCAGAAAGGAGAAAAGAAAGACAGCATCTATGCATCACAAAGAAACTAGTCATTCCCAGCTTAATAGGTGATGAGAAGCACAATGAATGTAATGGAAGAAAATAATGCCTCCTTAATAACAAAGCTATAAAATTTCTATATTGAAATGGAACTTTGAGGATGCACATAAGCCAAGATTAAACTTTTATTCCAGATGGTAATGATATCTGATATAAAAAGACAGTATCCTAGGGCAAACTCAGCAGAGACAAGGAAGAGGGTCTGTAGTGCCTACTTGAATAGGAATCCTTATTTTCTCAGAAGAGTGACTGTACTCTTAGTTTTATTTTAGATTGGGTTTACCAATCACTGGTGAAGAGGAATTGGAAGTTTATATCAACACATCATTTTCTATAAAAAATTATGCACGTGTTAAATATCAAGAACACTAAATATAGTTCTCTTTTCAGAGTACAGGTTCGGTGATGTTGTCAACTACAGGAGTTCCAGTTAAAGAGCCTCTCTAAATATTAATATATAGAGAGATTTCCAAACTTGGAACCTGTATTCTGCCACTGTGGTCAAGATTCAGGTGCTCATATTAGGCATTATAAAGTATAAATATCACTCTTTAATGAATATTAATTTGTCTGGGTGAACTACATGACAATACATAGTTGGCTCTCAATTCCACATTGCCTGAGAAGGCTGCTTTCCTGCTTCCCCCACAAGAAATGAGAGCAATGGGTAGGAGACAGTTTCTCTCTACTCAACTTGGATTCATCTGGAGTTTCAGAAGATTGCTTAGGCTCGCATTTGCCCGTGGGTAGGAGGATGATGGGTGGTTGAAATATACATGACCTTAGTTTTGTAAGTTCTCCTTACAAACTCCTGGTTAAAGCCTATTTCTTAAGTGAGCTGCAAAACATTAAGGAATTTATTCTAAACATCAGTGCATGGCAGATGGAGATCCAGATGGAATCTGTCTAACACAATAGTGGTGTTCGTTAACAATCCTAACTTACACAACATATGACAAATAAAAGCCCTCACTTACATGAGTTTGACAGTCACCTTGTTACTAAGAATAATCTAAAAGTATATTGAATTTTTAGATGTATTATTGATGTGCTTTTTACTATTAATGTGCTTTTCACCAATATGTTTACAAACATAATCATACCTAGTTTTAAATGAACTTTTAAATATGTCATATTATTGTAGTAGCTCAGCATTACCCTCTTGAGGGTATCCATCCTCCTCAATTTCCCAAGAACATGACAGGCTAATTCAGGCACTAAAATTAGAGGATGAAGGAGGAATCAATCCTCTCTCCAGGTACTAAGTAAACAGAAGATGAGAAAGACTGATCAGTTTACTACTGCTGCCCCTTGTCACCACCCAGAGATGCTGTTGAGAGCTTGAACCTGTACAGTCCAATGGGCATTTGTTCACTCTGGGGTGAGGTCCTTGCTGGTTCTACCATGTGCAGGTTGAATTGCAACTTCTCTCGTTACCTTCCTGCTCAGTCACAGTTCTCAGAAACATAATATATCAGTGGGGCTGGGTCCTAAGGGCATCTGAGTCTGAGCCACCCACAGCGTCAGAACTGGCCCTATTCCATGAACGTGATGGCCAAAGGCAACAAAGCTGCAACCAGTGGCCCAAATCTATGCATAAATCTGACTGCACTACATTTTGAGCTATTCGTCTGCATTTAATACCGAAGGTATTTTGCATACTCTGGATTTCTGGATTTTCTTGATAAAATGGAAAGTTTAGCAAAACTGTGGCTGCGTTGGGGTGGAGCTGAGTAGCCAAGCCCCTTCTATTTATTAGTTCTCCTGTTGCCTTACAACCCAATCACTTCTCTTATTTATGACACCTGCTAGGTGTCTATAGACATTTGAGTGTTCAAATTGGAGGCAATATAGAGAATAGAGAGGATGGAGGGAGTGTAACTTCTTAGGAGTTGCACAGACCCATAGTTCAATATAAAGGCAAAAGTAACTTGTGAACAACTTAGGCAGGAAGACCTTTACTTACCTGGAAATCAAGTAGATAGACCCAATGAGTCAGGGTCTGGGTAACTGAACAAGCAATCTCAAGCTGGGAAAGAAGTGAGGATTGAGCCATCAAGAAGGAATCTGTAAATGGATTGTTGGGAGTTTTAGCTGACCAGAGACTGAAACCCAGAGCAAAGCTATGTCAGTAGCCCAATCTAATGATTCATCAGGCTGAATTTAATGATACTGCTTATCAGTATGTACCTAATTATTTACTGAGAATAACCCACAAAGTAATAAAGTAGTTTAAATGTGTGATTGTGTTCTGTTAAATAGACACTGAAGGAGGAACTACCCCAGGTGAAGGGAAGTTTCTGTCAGCAAGTTCTTGGAAATTGAAACTCTCTCCCTTATTCCTTTGCAGAAAAGTCCTCAGTGCTCAAAATATTTGGGAACTTTTTGTAGGCTACCCTGGGACTACTGTATCAAGACCTATTGTCCTTTAAAATTCTGGCTATTTGGTAATGAGATCACAAAGTTATTTCTAATTGAAACATACTGTGGTCAGTTATTTTGAGATGAGGTAGGAAAAAGGACATGAGAGACTGGTGAAATTCAAGTCCGCGCAATAGTTTCTCACCAAGGCCAGTCCTATGTTGCCACGACAGCAGATAGGTGGTGATATGACTCAGCTTTCCTAAAATTAATACTCCTCCGTATGCACGCCTGATCAAATATTAATTTGTTTTGTCATCTTTCTTTCTCTCCATACCAAAGAAATAAATTTTGAAGTTGCCTCCGTAACATCTCTATCCTACTCAAGTTTAAAAGGTGTGTCTTTTCAAGTCCAAAGGAAAATACTGTTTTATAAGAGCTGCCTGTATTAAGTAAACCTTCCTGTAGCTTTTGAGGCCAAGCTGTATTGCTTTAAAGAGCAAAACTTTTTATACCAGCTGACGGGGGAAGGCAGAGCCACATCAACATTTTCCCCGCCTCCGCCAATTTGAAGAGGATTCAGTTTCTCTGTAGTTTTAGAAGAGCAAATGTGGAGGTTTTAAAATGACCAAAAGATTTTAGAACTCTCTGTCTCCTGCTTTCTGAGTACATTAGAGCACATTAGAAAAAGAGTCTGCTGATTATTTTTTTAAAGAGGAGAAGTTTGGATGTTATTATCTCTAGAGCACAAATTTAGACTTATCTCACATAAGCAATGATGACCTCAAGCTGCTCTAGTGAGGAAAACCCCAAACTTGTATACTCTGCCTTTCGTGTAACCCTCTGATTGTGCTGCCACACCCACCTCCATCTGTCCTATTCTCCCCTCCTTCCCTCATCTCATGTTAAAGGAGGTACTCCTCTTCCTGCTTATGACTAATACCATCATTTATGCTCTGACTTCCTCACTGCCCTTTCCTTCCCAGGAACATTAGTGTCACTCTCCTTTCTACTGTACTTTCAGATGTTCCTTCCATGTAGGTTCTTTCTCACGAGTATGAACATACTCAAGTCTTTCCCATCTGAAAAAAAGCCAAGGCTCTCTTGACCCTCTTCCTTCCCTCAATTCTCTTCCAATTTGTGGTCCTCATTTCCTCATATGTATCGCACAGTCTTCAGCTACTTCTGATCTGGTTTCCCACTCCACCACTTAGCTCACATTTAAGATCTCCCAATGACCTCTATGTTGAAATCTAAACCTTCACCTTAACTTACCTCAGCAGCATTTGATACTCTTTAATTTTCCCTTTTTTTCAGAAATACTCTCTTTTCTTGGTTTTCATGATGCTACATTTTTCAGGTTTCCTTCCAAATTCTCTTTTTTATTATTTAAACACTTCACCGCTCTATAGGCTTCTTTCCATCCACCTGACCTCTAAATTTCAGAGATCTCAAGTCTGAGTTCCATGGCCATTGCTAATTATAATTTCTACTCTCTTCTTGTATATCATCCACACGTACAACTTAAATTGCCACTATACGTCAATGACTAACAGTTTTATCTCTATGTCAGAGTTCTTGTTTGAGTTTCAGATGTTTGTATTCAACTGCATGCTTAACAGTACTTGAACACCTCAATGTATAGCCAACTAAACTTGCCCCACACTGACCTCATGATCTTCTACCCAAGCCTGATTCCTATGCAACATTCCTTAACTCAGTGAATGAATGACATCACATGCCCCCAATTCCACAAACACCTGAGAATCATCCATGATCTCCCTTTTCCTCACCTATTGTATGTAATGCATCATAATGCCCTGTTGATTTTCTCTTTTAAATATCTTTTATCTTCCCCCACTTTTTAAAATAATCTAACATCATTTCTTATTTGGACCACTCTATCACCTCCCATTTGGAGTTCCTGCCTGCATTCTTACCAACTTTAATCAGTCTACCAAAATGGTGCCCAGAATAATCTTTAAAAACACAAATCTAATCATGCTACTCTCCTGCTTAAATTAACCCCTTCAATGCTTTCAACTTGTCCTTATGATGAAGTCACAAATACTTAAAGTACTCCCAGTGCCCTTAAATGATTTGGCCCCTGCCTACCTGTCTAGCCACATTTCCCCCTCCCCTCAATCTAAGTCCCTACTACTGGCCTTCTCAGGTCTTTAAACATACTGAATTCCTCCTGTCCCTAAACCTTCACTCACACTGGCCTGTCTCCCTGGAATATTTTTACCTCTGTCCAACTCCTATTTCTGTTTAAGTCCTGTTTATCTTTTGCACCTCTGCACAAACATCACTACTTTAGGGAAGCGTTTTTTGACTTGCTAGATTTAGTCAGGACTTTTGTTATATACTTTTTCTTCATAGCATTTAATTCAACTGTAATATAAAATTTTTAATGTAACTATTTGTCAATGTTCATGTGATATACTAGACTGTAAACTCCATAAGGGCAGGTATGATTTTCTAGGTAGCTCCCTATAGTATAGAAATTCAGTAAATAATATCTTAATATCAATGTTAGCAGAAGATCTTCTTAGATATTATGGTGTGGGTGGCAACCACGGGTAGACCCAGGACTTAGGCAAGTAAAAATGTAGGCCTGAAAGAGAAGGAATGGAAGATATCAGAGGATAAATGATGAAAATATAACAGATACCATCAGGGATGCCAACCAGAAAGTTCATATATTATCTTTGATCTACTGCTCTTGCCTTCCAGGAATGATGTATTGAGGAGTATTCTGAGCCTGCATTAGAACTCAGGTGGAAAAGAAGTGTTGTCACTGATTAATGATGTCTTTCCTGGAGTGGGAGAGTGAAGTGGTGGTGTGTGTGCTATAGATCTGCCATATCTATTAAAGGAATTGCCAAGTAGTTATGGTCCAAGGCTCAGTCTGCCAATAATACTTTGTAAAGCTAGCCTACTTTAAGAATACCCACTGAGGAAACACATACTTACTAAAAACAAGAAAACAAAACAAATAAAAAATTTCAAATACCAAACATGAAAATCAAAACTCAATCAAGGGCTTCCCTGGTGGCGCAGTGGTTGAGAGTACACCTGCCAATGCAGGGGTTATGGGTTCATGCCCCGTTCCGGGAAGATCCCACATGCCGCGGAGCAGCTGGGCCGGTGAGCCATGGCCACTGAGCCTGCGCGTCCAGAGCCTGTGCTCCGCGATGGGAGAGGCCACAACAGTGAGAGGCCCGTGTACCGCAAAAAAGCAAAACTCAGTCAAGCAGGAGAAACCTATTGGTATAACAGCTGATTTCATCAAGGAGCTTTTACTTGTGGTGAAACACCATAGTTAGCTTCCCCAATGCAGGTAGCCTAATGATATTAACATTGTCTTCAGCATTTACCATATTCCAGACTATATGAGATAGCTTTACATTTGTTAACTCATTTAAATCCTCACAGTATCCTATGAGATAAATACTATCACTATCCCCCTTTTATAGATGAGAAACTAAAATTCAGGGAGATTAGGTAATTTACAGAACCTCTTAAAACACATTGCAAGAGGCAGGATTTTAATCTGGTTTTCATCTATATATATATAGACACACACACATATATTCTTGACACATGTTACTAGAAGTTCTGTTTATACACAACTTTTTAGGAAGACATTAAGATATATAAAAAATCCATCTGTAAATGATGTAAACTCTGCTTAGTAAAGAACAAATGTACCAATGTTTTTCTTGAAATACTGAAAGACGTAATTTTGCACCTCCAGAAGGGCAGCTGAAAGGAATAGCTTGTCTCAGAACTGTGATAATCTTTATCTCATGGAGTTATTTTTTATGTCACTGAAAAATGATTAATTGATAGTTTAATTATTCTTTGAAGCATCCAAGTAAAACTAATCAGTATGATATTTCTAGAGTCATCATTTTCCAATTTTTGATAAATAGTACTGTGACTTTCCCAATCATAAAATAGTCCTAGGCTTCCATATGAATTCTTGAAAAAGATAACTTGCAGACACACACACACACACACACACACACACACACACACTATATATATATATATTTTTTTTTTTTTTTTGAAGTGCTCTGTTACTTGCATTGAGTCAAGATCTCTTAAGGAAATATCTGTGTAATGGGGCCTGTTTTGAGAAGTGACTGTAATTGATATAAATGTGCCATAGCCACAAAAAGTAAAAACTCTTTGAATCTTTATAAGGGGAAGCACTTTGATAATAAGAGCTCCATAGCCTCAGTCAAGATCAGCTATTTTTCTAAAATAAAAATAGAACAGCCTCCAGGACTACCATTCTTATATCTTTCATAAGCATGAGAAATATTCTAAAATGACAAGAGGAAACCATAGGCTGGTTATGATGACTATGTCTGACACCTTATTTTACGTCAGTGGAAAGAATTTCTTTTTCTTTATCAAGATGTTCAGCCAGTAACTCTTGTCACTTATCCTCTCTCTCCATCTTTCTTTGTCTCTGTGTCTCATTTTAAAAAAATTTTGTACAATAATTTATTACCCCAAGGTGGCTTGTCATATTGCCTAACCCAATTCACTACAGCCAGGACTGAACCTGAAAGAGAGTGGGTGTTCTGTTGTGCTATTCTGCCATCAGGAGATAGTCATAATTGTTCAGTTAATTGTTCAATTAATCCACTCCCAGTTGATCATGTGAGCTCTGGCTTTTTACACCAAGGGTTGTCAATGTGTTTCTATAAAAGGCCAAATAATATTTTAGACATTGTGGGCCATATAGTCTACAGCACAACTATTTAGCTATGATGTTATAGAACGAAAGTGGTCATAGACAATATGTAAATAAAATTTTAAAACATGACTGTGTTTCAATATAACTTTTATTTACAAAACAGATATCATACATGGCCTACAGGTTTGCCAACTGCTGCTTTGTACTTTCTCTTGGGCCCAAATTTACCATTTCCTCCACCCAGGATTAAAATTGTGCAGGTAGAAATCCCATGAGCTACATTTTCTAGACAGGATTAAGTTTTGCAGTGGCACTAAACAGATTATCAAGAGTCTTCTGTTTAGGATCTGAAAAAGACCTTTGGCATATCAAACAATATATGGAATTTCTTTCTTCTTGACCCCTGTTTGTCCTTCCCTTCTTCCTTCCTTCTCTCTTTCCTCTGCCCTTGCCCCCCCCATCTCTTTTTCTCACATCAATAAATATTTTTTGAAGCCCAAATATATGTAAGGTTCTAGGGATACATTGGGGAATATGACCTAGGTTTCTGATTTAGAGATGCTTTCAGTCAATAGGGGAGGAAGCATAATAAAGAGACCTTTTCAATACAGTGATTAAGATTTTACAATGGAAGTATGAAAATAACATTATTTGAACAAACTGCCTCAGCTTTGGAGGAAAAGTAAAAGTTTTCCAATTGGATGCAACAGCTAAACTTAGATCTGAAAGACTATTTATTATCCAAGCCAATGTCAGGAAAAGGTAGTCTGGAAAGTGTCCCAGCAGGCAGGGTTTCATAACAGGTCTGGAGGTATGAGAAACCACATGGAGCTCATTGGACTGCAAGAACACAGAGTATGAGATGGGCTTGATAAAGAGTGAAGCTGGAGAGGCAGTCAAGGACCAGACCACGAAGGACCTTCTGGGCACCCTAGTTCAGGCCACCTTCATTATTAACAGGACAGCTTAAAAAACCTCTTATCTTGTTTGTGATCCCAAATGTTGCCCCTCTTCAATCTATTTACCATACCATTGCCAGAATGATCACAGTCTAATGTAGTTCATATTTATCCCCACTTAAACCCCTTCAGTGGATACTCATTGCTCTCAGAATTATTTCCAGCCACTCAATATGACCCCCAGATCCCATCATGATATGGTCCTGACTACATCTCCAGCTCATCTTCTGTCAGTTTCATCTCCATGCTCTGGTTATTCTTTTATTTAGGTCCCTAATATCTTCCAAAAGTGTTTATGTTATCTTTTGTTAGATTTATTCCTAGGTACCATAAACACCCTATAGCCTTTGTTGCTATTGAAAATAGTATCTTTTGTTCTAATTACATTTTCTAATACCTTATTATTGGTATCAAAATGCAATTGATTTTTGCATATTGATCTTCTGTCTATTATTCCAGCTGAACTCTCCTAGTAATTTTAATAGTTTGTGCATTTTGGGGGGTTTTCTAAGTAGGCATTTATATCAACTACAAAATATTAAGGGTTTTTTTTATAAATTTATTTATCCATTTATTTATTTTTGGCTGCATTGGGTCTTTGTTGCTGTGCATGGGCTTTCTCTAGTTGTGGCGAGAGGGGTCTACTCTTCGTTGAGATGCACTTTCATTGCGGTGGCTTCTCTTGTTGTGGCTCATGGGCTCTACGGCATGCAGGCTTCAGTAGTTGTGGCATGTGGGCTCAGTAGTTGTGGCTCATGGACTCTAGAGCGCAGGCTCAAGTAGTTGTGGCACACGGGCTTAGTTGTTCCACGGCATGTGGGATCTTCCCCGACCAAGGCTTGAACCTGTGTCGCCTGCATTAGCAGGTGGGTTCTTAACCACTGCACCACCAGGGAAGTCCCAAAATACTTAGTTTTGCTTCCATTTATTTATTTTATGTGCCTGCCATTTCTTGTACTTTGGAGCTGTCTAGTACTTTCAGTACAATGTGAGATTGATGGGGTATTAATGGACATTTTTGTCTTGTTCCTGATTTTAAAGGACTGATTTTGCATTTATATTGAGTATGCTGTTTGTTTTAGGGTTTTTGAAGATATCCTGTATCAGATTAATTTTTAACCAAACTAATGTTTAATTGTATTGATCTTCCCTCCCGATCTACTGAGATGATCATACAATGTAATGTGAAGATTAACATTGTCAAAACCAAATTGGCACTTGCCATGGGCACTTATCATCTACCTCTACAAGGATTAAATCATGCGCTGCTGAAGCTGCTGACTTTCAACACCCCCTGAAAGGAGTTCAGGGTGGAGATCAGAAATGAGGCACTCTGTGCTCTGGGAAGAACTCACAGAACAAGGCTTCAGATAGGTAGATATTTTCAGGAGACAATTTTATATGCCCAATTCTTGTATCTCCTCATATCTAGAAAAGCACTAAAATCCTTCATGGTTACGTCTGCTCCTTGTGACTAGTAGTAACCGTCACGAGACTAGCAGGAACCTGCAGAAATATGTGCTTGATTGCATGTACTCCCACTTCACCAAAATCACATGTATACTGACCTTCCCCCTACCTCTTTAGAGCAGTTTCTCAGAGCTGTTTAGGTACTGTATCCCAGGCTATAGTCCTGATTTTGCCCCAAATAAAACTTAAATCACAGCTCCCATGTTGTGCTTTTTTTTTTTAAGTTGGCAACATAAACAGATTTTCTAATGTTGATTCAATTGTGTATTTCTGGAAAAAATACAGCTTTTAAAAAACACATTAATGGATTATATCTGTTAATATTTTACTTAGATTTCAGATTTATGTTCATACTTGAGATTAGTCTGTAATTTTTTATTGTCATAAGATTCTTATCCACTTTTAGGGTAAGATAATGCTTACCTCATAAAATGACTTGTCTTATGGAGAATGTCTTCTACAACTTCTAGAAGGCTTTGTAAAACAATGGACATAACTGCCTTTCAATTTTGGTGGAATACACCTTAAAACCATCTGAACCTGGTATTTTATTTGTGGGTGTATATTAACTATTCACTTTTTTAAAACAGTTCAAGGATTCTCCTTTTCTATGCTTTGTTTTAGTGAAGTTATCTTTTCCCTTGGAATATATTTTGACCTAAGTTTTCAAATGTATTTTTTTTAAAGTTAGTAAAACTCCAAAATTATTTTTTAACATCTTTATTGCAGTATAATTGCTTTACAGTGGTGTGTTAGTTTCTGCTTTATAACAAAGTGAATCGGTTGTACATATACATATGTTCCCATATCTCTTCCCTCTTGCGTCTCCCTCCCTCCCACCCTCACTATCCCACCCCTCTAGATGGTCACAGAGCACCGAGCTGATCTCCCCGTGCTATGCGGCTGCTTCCCACTAGCTATCTATTTTATATTTGGTAGTGTATATATGTCCATGCCACTCTCTCACTTTGTCCCAGCTTACCCTTCCCCCTCCCCATATCCTCAAGTCCATTCTCTAGTAGGTCTGCGTCTTTATTCCCGTCTTGCCCCTAGGTTATTCACGACCTTTTTTTTTTTTTTTACATACCATATATATGTGCTCGCATACGGTATTTGTTTTTCTCTTTCTGACTTACTTCACTCTGTATGACAGACTCCAGGTACATCCACCTCATTACAAATGACTCAATTTTGTTTCTTTTTATGGCTGAGTAATATTCCATTGTATATATGTGTCACATCTTCTTTATCCATTCATCTGTTGATGGACACTTACGTTGCTTCCACGTCCTGGCTATTGTAAATAGTGCTGCAGTGAACATTGTGGAACCTGACTCTTTTTGAATTATGGTTTTCTCAGGGTATATGCCCAGTAGTGGGATTGCTGGGTCGTATGGTAGTTCTATTTTTAGTTTTTTAAGGAACCTCCATACTGTTCTCCATAGTGGCTGTATCAATTTACATTCCCAGCAACAGTGTAAGAGGGTTCCCTTTTCTCCACACCCTCTCCAGCATTTATTGTTTGTAGATTTTTTGATGATGGCCATTCTGACTGGTGTGAGATGATATCTCATTGTAGTTTTGATTTGCATTTCTCTAATGATTAATGATGTTGAGTATTCTTTCATGTGTTTGTTGGCAATCTGTATATCTTCCTTGGAGATAGGTCTGTTTAGGTCTTCTGCCCATTTTTGGATTGGGTTGGTTGTTTTTCTGATATTGAGCTGCATGAGCTGCTTGTAAATTTTGGAGGTTAATCCTTTGTCCGTTGCTTCATTTGCAAATATATTCTCTCATTCTGAGGGTTGTCTTTTGGTCTTGTTTATGGTTCCCTTTGCTGTGCAAAAGCTTTGAAGTTTCATTAGGTCCCATTTGTTTATTTTTGTTTTTATTTCCATTTCTCTCGGAGGTGGGTCAAAAAGGATATTGCTGTGATTTATGTTATAGAGTGTTCTGCCTATGTTTTCCTCTAAAAGTTTGATAGTGTCTGGCCTTACATTTAGATCTTTAATCCATTTTGAGTTTATTTTTGTGTATTTTGTTAGAGAGTGTTCTAATTTCATTCTTTTAAATGTAGCTGTCCAGTTTTCCCAGCACCACTTATTGAAGAGGCTGTCTTTTCTCCACTGTATATTCTTGCATCTTTTATCAAAGATAAGGTGACCATATGGGCATGGGTTTATCTCTGGGCTTCCTATCCTGTTCCATTGAGCTATATTTCTGTTTTTGTGCCAGTACCATACTGTCTTGATTACAGTAGTATCAAGATTATTTGTAGTGTAGTCTGAAGTCAGGGAGCCTGATTCCTCCAGCTCCGTTTTTCTTTCTCAACATTGCTTTGGCTATTCAGGGTCTTTGTGTTTCCATACAAATTGTGAAATTTTTTGTTCTAGTTCTGTGAAAAATGCCATTGGTAGTTTGATAGGGATTGCATTGAATCTGTAGATTGCTTTGGGTAGTATAGTCATTTTCACAATGTTGATTCTTCCCATCCAAGAACATGGTATATCTCTCCATCTGTTTGTATTGTCTTTAATTTCTTTCATCAGTGTCTTATAATTTTCTGCATACAGGTCTTTTGTCTTCTTAGGTAGATTTATTCCTAGGTATTTTATTCTTTTTGTTGCAATGGTAAATGGGAGTGTTTGCTTAATTTCACTTTCAGATTTTTCATCATTAGTGTATAGGAATGCAAGAGATTTCTGTGCATTAATTTTGTATCTTGCTGCTTTACCAGATTCATTGATTAGCTCTAGTAGTTTTCTGGTAGCATCTTTAGGATTCTCTATGTATAGTATCATGTCATCTGCAAACAGTGACAGCTTTACTTCTTTTCTGATATGGATTCCAAGATTACTGTTAATTAAAGAAAAATCAGACCTCTCAAGTTAATGAATTTAGTAGTTTTCTATGTATGGGTAGATGCAAGAGTCTGGGCTCATTGAAATCATTCATTTGATATGCACCTTAACTCTGCAGGTCCAGTATCCTGTTTTTCTCCACCCTGAATCCCCTCAGGTTGCACAGTGGTGAGGGTCACTGCAGTGGCTGATGGCTTGATGGCCACAGCATCCTTTGTTTACTGATAGGGCAGATGGCATTCTTTGTTTACATTGATGTTTTCTCTTTATTTTTTTTCTACTTCATTAGTTGTTTATGTGGTCTTTTTATTTCTTCTCTCTAGTTTTTCTGGTTTATCTTGTGATTCTTTTCCTAAGTAAATTGGAAGCTTAGCTCATTCACTTTTAGTCTTTCGTTTTTTCTTTCTTTCGTTTTTTTTCTTTTTTCTTAACATGAGTATTTATGTCTATAAAATTTCTTCCTCATATTTCTTTGGATGCATCCCATTATTCATTAGTAAGGGAAACAAAATAAGCAGAGATAAGAAAGGATTTATTTTAAGAATTGACTCACACTATTATGGAGGCTGAAAAGTCCCATAACATGCCCTCTGCAAGCTGGAGAACCAGGAAAGTCAGCGATGTAATTCAGATCAAGTCTGAAGTCCTAAGAATGACTAGTATGACAGGGTGAGGGAGCATCTGATGGTGTAAGTTCTCATTTAAATCTGAAAGCCCTAGAACCAGGAGCACCCCAATGTGTCAGGGCAAGAGAAGGTGGTTGTTTTAGCTTAAGCAGGGAGAGCAAATCCACCCTTTCTCTGCCCTTTTGTTCTATTCAGCCCCTTGAAAAATTGGATGAGGTCCATCCATATTAGGGAGGGCTAGCTGCTCTTTTTAGTTCAACAATTCAAATGTTAACTCTTCTGGAAATACTTCAAAGGCACACCCAGATATAATGTTTTACCAACTATTGGGGCATCCCTTATCCCAGTCAAGTTGACATATAAGATTATTTATCACACTCAAGTTTCAAGATTTTCTATTTTCCTCATTATTTAGTTCTGAATATTTTCTAATTTTTTCATGATTATTTTGTCTGTGAATTATTTCAGAAGGTTTTAAAATATCCAAATATGTGTCATTTTTAAATATATATTTTGTTATTGATGTCTATCTCATTTGCATATTGATATAAAAAAATAGTCTGTTGTGTTGAAATTTATTGAGACTTGATTAATGGCCTAAAGCCTGGCCAATTTTAGGAAATGTTCTAGGCTCAGTTAAAAATGTGTCAATATATGTATATATATTTGGTTTTGTAATATAGTTGATTTACACTGTTGTGTTAATTTCTGCTGCACAGCAAAGTGACTCAGTTATACACATATATACATTTTAAAAAATATTCTTTTCCATTATAGTTTATCGCAGGAGATTGGATATAGTTCCCTGTGCTATACAGTAGAGCCTTTTTATTTATCCATTCTAAATGTAATTTAGAATACAAATTTCTAAATTTGCATCTACTAACCCCAAACTCCCTGTCCATTCTTCCCCCTCCCCACCTAAAATGTATATTTTTAAGGAGTATGTACTGGCTTCATACACACATGGTATGGTGTTTATAATTTTCATTAGTTTGAACTTACTAGTTCTGTGGTTCAATTTTTGTGCTTACTAGGGACTGTTTTCTTGAGCTATAAGTGAATAAGTGTTAAATTGTCTAATTACTTATTTTTGTTCTGTTCTGTTTATATATTTGCTTGATATCTTTTTAAATTATGCTATTAGATATATATAAATTTAGAAATATTATATATTTCTGTTGATTTAAACTTTTCATCAATACGCAAATGTTTCTGTTATAAGTATGGTGTGGCCTTATTCTAACTGCCTGACAAAAGAAAATTAAATTCCCTCAGAAGAAAATGGCAACAAATAGATACTCTACAATGTTACATGCAGTGTTCAGTATTAAAATAAAAATGTATGAGACTACCCATGTGCCCATGACCACCTAATCTATGACAAAGGAGCCAAGAAATACAATGGAGAAAAGGCAGTCTCTGCAATAAGTGGTGCTGGGAAAACTGGACAGCTACATATAAAAGAATGAAATTAGAACACTACCTAATACCATACACAAAAATAAACTCAAAATGGATTAAAGACCTAAATGTAAGAGAGGACACTATAAAACTCTTGGAGTAAAATATAGGAAAAGCACTCTCTGACATAAATCACAGCAAGATCTTTTTTGACCCACCTCCTAGAGTAATGAACATAAAAGAACAATAAACAAATGGGACCTAATTAAACTTAGAAACTTTTGCACAGCAAAGGAAACCATAAAGAAGATGAAAAGACAACCCTCAGAATGGAAGACAATATTTGCAAACGAAGCAACTGACAAGGGGTCAATCTCCAAAATGTTCAAACAGCTCATGAAGCTCAATATTGAAAAAACAAACAACCCAATCAAAAAATGAGTGGAAACCTAAATAGACATTTCTCCAAAGAAGACATACAGATGGCCAAGAGGCACATGAAAAAATGTTCAACATCACTAATTATTAGAGAAATGCAAATCAAAACTACAATGAGGTATCACCTCATACTGGTCAGAATGGCCATCATCAAAAAACATACAAACAATAAATGCTGGAGAGGGTGTGGAAAAAAGGGAACCCTCTTGCACTGTTGGTAGGAATGTAAATTGATACAGCCACTATGGAGAACAGTATAGAGGTTCCTTAAAAATCTAAAAATAGAACTACTATATGGCACAGCAATCCCACTACTGGCATATATCCTGAGAAAACCATAATTCAAAAAGACACATGCACTTCAATGTTCATTGCAGTACTATTTATAATAGCCAGGACATGGAAGCAACCTAAATGTCCAACGACAGATGAATGGGTAAAGAAGATGTGGTAAAAATATACAATGGAGTATTACTCAGCCATTAAAAGGAACGAAATTGGGTCATTTGTAGGGATGTTGATGGACCTAGAGTCTGTCACACAGAGTGAAGTAAGTCAGAAAGAGAAAAACAAATATCGTATATTAACACATGTATGTGGAATCTAGAAAAATGGTACAGAGGAACCTATCTGCAGGACAGGAATAGAGACACAGATGTAGGGAATGGACATGTGGACATGGCGCAGGGGGAGAGAGGGAGATTGGGATTGACGTACGTGCACTGACACGTGTAAAACAGATAGCTGGTGGGAACCTGGTGTATAGCAGAGGGAGCTCAGCTTGGTGCTCTGTGGTGACCTGGATGGATGGGATGGGGTACGGTAGAAGGGAGGGAGATATATGTATACATAGAGCTGATTCAGTTCATTGTACAGCAGAAACTAACACGACATTGTAAGGCAACTATACCCCAAATTAAAAAAAAAAAAAAACATAAAAAAGTATGAGACTAGCCCAGTGACAAAATGATTTTTTAAAAAAGTAATAAAAATATACTCATAGGTGAACTACATTTTGGAAGTATTTTATGTGAACTCTAAAATAATTGTGATTAATATATTCAAGAAAATAGATGTCATGATGGAAAATTTCACAAGAGAACTAGTTTCTCAACTTTTAGATCTCTTATCCTACAAAGTGTGGGATTTGGAAAATGTATCTAGAGAAAAAGAAGTGCAGAATGTCAGGCTTATTCTCTCTAGTTTCTTAAACTCCAGGATCTTGGTCCCTCAAGTTCTTGCTGACTTCATAGTATTAAACTCTATTTGTCTGCCTAGCATTGTGAGAATGTTAAAGGTTCAGAACTGCTTTCTGCAAGATCTCTAGGTTGACAACAGTTACTATTGGCATATGTTTCAAGGAGAAATGGGGCAGAGAATGTCATAGCCATGTCAAAAAGTGTTTCCATCCTCTCTGTCATGTAGGCTGTTTCAAGCTCTGGGTGTCAATGCTACTCTCTGATATGTTCAAACAGTAGTTTGTTCATTTTCCTTACAGTCAACAATTATTCTTGATGTGAAGGTTAGTCTTTTACAAAGTACTCTATCATAGATGAAAGTGAAAATTCTCAGTATTTCCCTTTTAACCTGATAAGTTAATTGATTTTTGTTAGTTTTAATTACAAAGATATTGGGTGCCTTGTTATGACTTTTTCAGTCCTTTTTCCTACCTTTACTCTCTCTTTTTTCTCTTTTTAAATATTTACTTATTTATTTTTATTTGGTTTCCCAGGTCTTAGTTTTGGCTTATTGGCTCCTTAGTTGCAGCATCTGGGCTCCTTAGTTGTGGCATGTAAACTCTTAGTTGTGGCACGCATGTGGGATCTAGTTCCCCGACCAGGGAT
Organism: Phocoena sinus; assembly: GCF_008692025.1. Classification (NCBI taxonomy): domain Eukaryota; kingdom Metazoa; phylum Chordata; class Mammalia; order Artiodactyla; family Phocoenidae; genus Phocoena; species Phocoena sinus. The sequence goes on from NC_045771.1 coordinate 57,658,013, forward strand.
CGAACCCAGGCCTCCTGCATTGGGAGCATGGAGTCTTAACCACTGCACCACCAGGGAAGGCCCTACTCTTTTACTTTTTTCTCTTCTGCCTATTCAAAATATAATGTAAGATATATATGATATTTCTAATATTTTAGTGGTTCCCTTGAAAATTTTAACATTCATATTTGACTTAACTATAGTTTCAAGTTATCTTGTCCATCTTCTGAAAGAAATCAAGAATTTCAAATATTTTATTTTCATGCACCTTCTCTCCTGAGTTAAATACTTTTATTGTTTGCTATTTTAGTTTCTCTTTCTTATTTAATCCCTCAACATATACATTCTTATTTCATGCTTATTATTTCGTATTTATTTTCATTTAACACATGCTTACCATTTTATTTTTTTTATCATCCCTTCTTGCATCTCAAATTCTCCTTCTGATATCATCTGATGTTGATATTTGTTTCTTGAGGCTTTATTTTCTTTAGACTTAAGTGAGAGTATATTGGTAGTAAATATTCTAGGTTTCTGTTTGTCTAAAACAGTGAATTTCAAAGTATACACTATAGAACTCGGGATCCTGAGTTACTTTCAGAGGATTCATAAAACTTTTCATAAAAATACTAAGATCTTATTTGCATTTTCCACTGTACTGACATTTGTACAGGTGTTGAAAAGCAATGATGGGTAAAACTTCTGGCTCCTTAAGAGTGTTTTGATGAAGCAGTAAAAATTACTAATTTTATTACATTTTGACACTTGAAAACATATCTTTTATTATTTTTTTTTCAAGGAAGGGAAAATATGCATAAAGCATATTGCGTACTAAAAAATACATAGGTTTTCCAGAGGAAAAGCATTCGTTCAATAGTTTGAACTGTGAGATGAATAAACTGCTTTTTCATGGAACAGTTCTTTTTTTAAAGAAAAACTGTCAGACAGCCTATCATTATTCAAATTTAAGGGACTTGGCAGAAAATTTATCTTCAACAAACCGTAAACCTGTCACTTCAAGGAAAACAACCAACCAGTGATGTTCCGATAAATGTTTAACAACTAGCCCTCAGGGGACAAAGAAAGTCCCAATTTGTAGATTTATAGCCAATTTCTATGGTATAAATACTCCCAGCATGGCTGATTTCAAACTACCAACTTGATGTCACTGAACACAGAGTTAAGAGTAGATAATTGGGTCTCATAAACCATTGCAAACCAACTATTGCACACTACTGAAAACAGTGCCAATGATACATTTAGAGATTCTAAGTGAAAATTAGTATCCACCAACATGAGTCTGACAGCTTCCCTATACATAAAGACTTTTCCACAAAGATTGTTAGAGATATTAACAAATGTAAGTTTTACATTGTATAATGAAATATGTCAACATTTAGAAGGTCTAAATAACTCAATGGTCCAATGTATTCCAAATGACCAATGTATGCTGTTACCAAATCTTGCATGGATAAAAGATTTATTCAAAATTCAACATAGACAAATCAATCATACAGATTATTTTTTGATATGGCTTCAGATTCTATATTGCAACTAACCTTTAAGAAACTACCACTTACCAGGCTTTGGTTTGGTATCAGATTACCTTAAAAAGGCTACTAAAATGCTTCTCCCTTCTCTAATTATGTATTTGTGTATAACCAGATTTTCTTCTTTATGTCCTTCAACCAAATCAACATGTCACAATGGAAGGAATTCCTTATTTTCAAAATGGAAGGAAAAGTTCCAAGTCTGGAATGACTATAGAGAATAAAGAGCAGGTCAGAGAAGAGTTATGCTCTCCTCACAGGTGCAGTGTTAAGACAAAGCATACCCTTGATGTTCCCAGTGCTCTAGATGCAGGGAAAAGTCTTCAGTTTGGGAGGTGGGCAAAGCAAACTGCCTCAAAGAGAGCATCGCCAATTCAGCCCTTCACTCTGTCGCAAAGTAACTTTTCAGGACACTTTGAGGATTATTTTTCTGAGATCAGCTCTCATTTAATTAAATTTGTTTTTTGACTGTTAAATACTTCTTATTTAATTTACATGTTTCCTGGACTTCTATCGCTTTATTAGAATAGCCTGTATTTAATTTTAAGTTCCCAGAGGGAAGAGACTAGATTTGTTTAGTTCCTTTTGAAATGGCCAAACATAGACCACAGCCAAATTTGTACATAATAAACAATTGATGGTGATTAATTTTCTCTTCTCTAGAGCCTGGTTTATGGCACAAAGTAGATACTCTATCTTCCTTACTAATCTAATAAAAGTTTAGCTTTATCCCTAGTGCCCAGAAATTTATAGTAATGAAGAAAATAATGCAGATACAAATATAACTACTTGAAATTTCTACTACGAAAATGGGGAGGGTTCCAAAAGTTTGATTATGTATCAGTTGTTCAGAAGACGTTTTCCTTGGGGGGGAAACTATTATATAGAATATTTATGTCTGTTGGTTAGGTCAAGTCTAAATATATCTGAAGTATAGTATTGTATAAATATAACAATAATGCATTGTTTCTATGGGAAACAGATATTCTAAGTTGGCTGTCAAAGAAACATCCCACTCTAGTAGAGAAATAGCTGATCTTTTCCATTAATGTACCACCTTCTGGGTAGTAAAAGCTGAGACTCCCTGCAATCTAAGCCACTGAAAATGTTCTGATACAGGAACTTGAGCTGGAAGGAAAGGGGAACAAGATTATGGGGAGGAGATTGGGGAAAGAGGGGTGTGGGCAGAAGTTCTGGAAGTAGGCAAAGGAGTGTAGATTTGAGTTTTCTAGTAGGGCAGCGTTGAGGGGAACGCTGGGTTCCAGATGGGCCACTCTGTCTCCACATTTTCCCCTAGGTCTACAAGGTTGATCACTTCTTCCATTCTGTGGTCCTCACCTTATGTTTTCCTCCTGTGTGGGCCACACATCTCCTCTCCTTAATCTCTGGGTCCTAAACACTGGCATTCATCATAAACGTGAGTCTTAATATGTGTGAGGTGCTCCTTGGGAAATCAGGTCAAAGGAGAAAATGTCATGTTTTTCAACTTTTAATAACTCCTCATATTGATTCATCAACACTAAATTTAGAGTTCATCACCTAGGTACTCAGAAAATTATTCAAGTTAGAAAATTGATCATTATAATATTTGTTTCTAGAGAAATTGAACAAGAGTGGTCTGATGCAAAGGAAAGAGATTATGCATCTGTGCCTGTACTCGTATATAAAGTCTATGCTTTCAGTTTTGTTCTATCAATTCCTCTTATCCCCAATATTTTCATGGCCACAACAGTACAACCTGGGCATCGGGAAGAAAAGGATTGAGAACAGAAGATTAATGGTAGGGAAACAGTTGAATATGATTTTTATATATCCACTTTGATATATGATTTTCCTTTTGACTAACTACTTTTAGGGAATGCTTTCAAGCTGGCTAAGACCCTTATGGAGTTGCCTGTTCCACTAATACTGGTAGCTTTTGGTAGGAATTAGCAAAATCCATAACATACCTAAAATGAAAGCTTTTTTTTCTTCTGCTGGACAAAAGAAATCGAAACAGATGGGGTAAAGTAGATAATGATATAGGAAAACACTGAGAAGCTCAAAGGCTAACATTGCTTACATCAGACGTTGTTTATGGGGTTGAATCAACCTGATCCCACAATACTACAACCTCATTTCCCACCAAACAAACAACCAAAGAAGAACAAAAACCCATATATTGTTTACTAAAGTTTATTTTTCATCACCATGCAGATAGAAGTAGGTTCCTGAGAACAGTGAGCTAGGGCTAGAGAAAATGAATCACACAATATGTCTTTCACTCTGTTTAGTCTTAAGGTCTATACTTTTTCACTGTTCATAAAGATAGCAGCATTCTGTGTTTTCAGGCTCATTAATCAGCTGGTAACTTCACTGATCCTTCCTGTTAGACAGCTCTATTCAGAAAACTACCAGGATAGCAGGTTCCCTTACTTACAGAGCAACCACACATGCAGCAGCAAAGATTTATCAAAAAGCACATAATCTCTTCTTTTCTGCCTCCATCCCTCTGACAGAGTGTTTTAACAACGCTGCTGAGTACACTGATGTCTTTATAATAGGAAGACAGGAATTATTTTCTTTGGTAAGATGAAATGTTACAATAGTAAGCAGGGTTAAAAATAGTGAAATTTTCATTCTCTTTTAAGAAAAAGCACTATATATTCATCTGTATTCAGTTTTTTGGCTCAAATAGAAATTTGGGGGGGGGATTTCACTCTTTTCAAATTTGTTTTAAATTTATAAACAGTAAACTTCAATCTTTATGTTGCATGGTGCTGTGAGGTTTGACAAATGCAGAGTCAAGTAACCATGACCATAATCAAGATTCAGAACAATTTAACACTCTCCCCCCAGATGCCTTTGGACAGACACTTTATAGTCAGACTGACTTCTTTAAGCCTTGATACCACTGATCTGTTTTCTACCCATATAGTTTTGCATTTTCCAGAATGTCAAATAAAATTATTCATACATAGTATGTAGACTTTTTAGTCTAACTTGTTTCAGCCAGTATAATATATTTGAAATATATACATGTTGTAGGTACCATACTGTTTTCAGTAAACCATTTTATTAAGTAGTTTTCCTTTAAATGGATTTAACACAATTTGATTATTCATCCTCCAGATGAAGGACATGTGGATTGCTTCTAGTTTTTGGCAAATGAAGCTGCTATAAACATTTGTCAGCAGGTTTTTTTTTTTTTTTTTGCGGTACGCGGGCCTCTCACTGTTGTGGCCTCTCCCGTTGCGGAGCACAGGCTCCGGACGCGCAGGCTCAGCGGCCATGGCTCACGGGCCCAGCCGCTCCGCGGCATGTGGGATCTTCCCAGACGGGGGCACGAACTCGTGTCCCCTGCATCGGCAGGCGGACTCTCAACCACTGCGCCACTAGGGAAGCCCTGTCAGCAGGTTTTTATGTGAGCATATGTTTTTATTTCTCTTGCATAAATACCTATGAGTGGGATTTCTGAGTAGAGAGTAACAGTATGTTTAACTTTATAAGAAACTGACAAGATATTTTCCATAGTGGCTGCACTATTTTGCATTTCTACCAGTAATGTCTGAGAATCCTAGTTGCTCTTCTGCACCCTTGCCAGAACTTAGTTTTGCAGGTGTTTTTGTTGTTGTTGTTTGTTTGTTTGTTTGTTTTTTGGTCATTTTAATAAATGGGTAGTGGAATCTTACTCTATTTATCATTTGTATTTCCATAGTCAATAATGATGTTGATTATCTTTTCATGTCATTATTTGCCATCTGTGTATTTTCTTTGGTGAGGTATTTGTTTAAATCTTTTGCCCATTGTTATTGAGTTTTCTTATTGTTGAGTTTTGAGAGCTCTTCATATATTCTGGATTCAAGTCCTTTGTCAGATACATAACTTAAAAATATTTTCTCTGAGCTTGTGGTTTTTTTCATTCCCTGTCTTTCATAGACCAAATATTTTTAATTTTGATGATCCAATTAGTCATATTTTTCTTTAATGGACTATGCATTTGATGTCATGTCTAAGAACATTTTATATTTTACATTTATGTCTGTGATCCATTTTGAGTCCATTTTTACATAAGATATACAGTACATATTAAGTTTTCTTTTTTTTTAATATGGATGACCAATTGTCCCAATATCATTTGTGGAAGACTGTCATTTCCCTATTGAATTGTTTTTGTACTTTTCTCAAACTTCAGTTGCCCTTTTGTGTACAGGTCAATATCTGGATTCCATTCTGTTCCACTGATTTATATGCCCATTCTTTTGCTAAAACCACACTGATTACTGTTGTTTCAAAGGTTTAAATTAAGTACTGTAAATTCTCCAATTTTATTTTATTTAAAAAATTTTGGCCATTCTGGTTCCTTTGATTTTCCATAAATATGGCATATCATTTTTACCTTTTTTCTTTTACTCAGTCTATATAATTGTATTTAAATTGGGTTTTTATAGGCAGCTTATAGTTGAGTCCTTTAAAAAAAATCTAATCTGATAATGTTTGTCTTTTAATAATTGTATTTAAAACATTCACATTAATGTAATAATTTCTATGGTTCACTATGTCAACCATTTTATTATTTTTCTCCTCTGATATTTGTTCTGCTCAGACCTTCTTTTGGGTATTTGAATTATTTTAAGCAATTAAATTTTAATTTATTTATTGGTGTTTGGCTACTACCAGTTTGTATTATTTTTTAATGGTTAATCTAGGGATTAAAATATACATACCTAATTTTATAGCCTTCTTACAGTTAGTATTTTACTACTTAGTGTAAAAAATAGAGGCTTACACAACAATTCAGGAGATCAACAAGGAAAGAGAGGATTTAAATAACGCTATAGACCAATTGGGCCTAACACACATAAACAGAAACACTTCATCCAGCAACGCTAGAATACATATTCTTCTTAAATGTATGTGGTATATTCTCCAAGGTAGACCACATGTTAGGCCATGAAACAAGCCTTCTCCCTTATGTTGCCGTTTCCAAGTGTATTACATCTATGTACATTGAAGTACTCTCCCCAGACAATATTATAATTTTTTTATTACAACCATGAAACATATGTTAAAAAAACTTAAGAATAAGCACAACCTATTCTATTTTCCAAAATGTTTACCATTTCTGTCATTCCTTTTCACTTCTAAAGTTCCAAGTTTCCCTCTGGTGTCATTTCCTTCAGCCTAAGGAGACTTTCTTTATGGGAAGATCAACAGAGACAAATTCTCTTAGTTTTCTTTATCTGAGAATATCTTTATTTGCCTTCATTCTTTTTTTTTGTTTTGTTTTTTGTTTTTTTTGTTTTTGCGGTACACGGGCCTCTCACTGTTGTGGCCTCTCCCGTTGCGGAGCACAGGCTCCGGACGTGCAGGCTCAGCGGCCATGGCTCACGGGCCCAGCCGCTCCACGGCATGTGGGATCTTCCCGGACCGGGGCACGAACCCGCGCCCCCCGAATCGGCAGGCGGACTCTCAACCACTGCGCCACCAGGGAAGCCCTTGCCTTCATTCTTGATAGATTTTTTTTCTATATATAAAATTCAGGGTTGACAGTTCTATTTACTCAACACTTTAAAAATGTTATGTGTTTTCTGTCTTTCATGGTTTCTGGTGAAAAATTTGAAGTCATTCAAACATTATTCTGTTATATATAATGTGATGCCTCCTCACCACCTCCACCCCCAGCAGCTTTCAAGATCTTTTTCTTTGTCTTCAGTTCTCAGAAGTTTGATTATAAAATTTCTAGATGTGGTTTCCTTTGAGTTATCTAGTTTGGGGTTGCCTAGTTTTTCAAGCTGCAATTTTATATCTTTCACCAAATTGCTTCTGTAGATACTTTTCTAGAAACTGTACACACATTCATTCCTAATATAAGGTGAACTAATGGCTTGTGGATTGATACCCACTCACTTCTGAACCACCACTGGTTATCAGTAATTGATCTCAGAACCCCATTTTGTTAAGCCTCAGGGAAGCTTCAGAAGTGTTCTCACCAAAGCCAGTAACTAGTCAGCTGTTGCTTATAGTTGAAACTCATTGTCACCCCATAATCTAGGGATTCTAAAACTTCTCCCCTATTAAGGCAGTCTGCTAGGAGCTGTGGAGGTGGATCGTATCCTTTTGGTTCTGAGTGGTGTTACTTTAAGTGAGATGAATTTTGACGTTATGTGATAATCTACAATATGGGGTATTTAACTTATAAATTGTTGTTAGATTAAGAATGTCTTTGAAGGTGCTGTTTCTTACAACTCACGGCCCACTTGCCAGCAATGGGAGAAACTGATCTCTGGTTTCAAAACATTTTTTAATCTTATTGAAACAGTTGAGCTCCGTCCTTGCAATATTTTCTCCATAACTTAAACAGATTTGTGAATCCACTTCGTTGAGTGTGCAGAAGCATTTTGAATGCATTTTGTATATTGAGCTTACTTCTAATTACATCTTATGTTTTGTTTTTCTTTTCTTCTTGTCCTATTATTCCCGTCCTCTTATTGAAGATTTTATAATTTATGAGTTGATATAATCTGCCTAAAGTCCTTTTGGAACAAATCATGGATATAAATAAATAAAATATAGCTTATTCTTTGATAAAAAACACTGAATAGCCTGAGGGTATTGATTCTTCCCAAATAATTTATAGTTTTAATGAAATTCTAATCAAAGTTCTATTTTGGAAGTGGCAACGTAGTTCTAAATTAACTTTGTAAGAATAAAGTGATGAAAGTACCTGAGAAAATGTTTAAGAGAAAGTTAACTCACCACTGATGATGAGTTAACTTGCCCTATCATCTATTTAAACATTTTAAAAACTGCAATCATCAAAAGAGTATGGGGCTTCCCTGGTGGCGCAGTGGTTGAGGGTCTGCCTGCCGATGCAGGGGACACGGATTCGTGCCCCGGTCCGGGAAGATCCCACATGCCACGGAGCGGCTGGGCCCGTGAGCCATGGACGCTGAGCCTGCACATCTGGAGCCTGTGCTCCGCAGCGGGAGAGGCCACAACAGTGAGAGGCCTGCGTACCACAAAAAAAAAAAAAAAAAGTATGGGCTTTACATAATTCCAGCCAGAGACATTAATAAAGACACCTGTTAGTATCTGGTAAAATAAGTATCACAACCTAATGTGGATGAGATAAACTATAGTTATCAAATAGTTTGAAAAAAAAGTTATTTCGTATCATACAGCATAAGTTCCAGATGCATTAAAGGATTAATATTTTTAAGAATAACATACAAATCTAGAACATATAATATTGAGCTAATCCTTGTGAAAGAAAATTTTTGACATATAAGCAATGGGAAAACACACATACATACTCTACCTGTTCTAGTCAGAAAACAAATAATAATAATAATATCTATATTTATATTAAATACAGTAATTTATTAATATAGTAATAAAAACTAAGCAAGGAGAGATGGTATTGCCAGGGGCAGCAAGGGAGAATTGTGAGAATACTTGAAATTTGAAAAATGGTTAGGGAGTGAGGGAGCAAGATGGTGACATAGGAGACTCTTGAAAAAGGTAAAATATGTGAGGTGATGAATATGTTAATTCCATGGTGGGAATTCTTTCGTAAGGTATGTGTATATCAAATCATCACATGTACACTTTAAACATCTTACAATTTTATTTTTCAATTATACCTCAATAAGGCTGAAAAAATTTTTAAATGATGGTCAGAGAGAGTTATGTTGAGATGGTGACATGTGTGCAGAGACTTTAAGGAGATGAGAAAGCAAGTCACATGGCTCTTCTGGGGAGGAATATTCCAGGCAACGAGAACAGCAAGTACAAATGTCCTGTGGTGCAAGTGAGGAACAATAAAGAGGCCAGTGTAGGGTGGGGGTAGAGAAGCCAATGAGTAAGGAGGAGAATGGGGGCTTAATAGTGAACACAGAGAGCCATTACAGAAGGGACTTTGGCTCTTATTCTGAGTCAAATGGAGACCATTGAAAGGCTTTAAACAATGAATTGACTCGATAGTACTTATGTTCTAAAAGAATATCTCTGGCTACTAAGTTGAAAACACCTATAGACGGACAGTTGTGGAAGCAGCTTCAGAAGTGTTGAAGACCAAAAGCAGGAAGTCAGAAAAAGGAAGACCAGATGTGAAGCTTTTGAAATAATCCAGGTAATAGATGATGGCACCTTAGACAAGGGAAGTGGTAAAAAAGTGGAGAGAAGTTGTAAAATGCTGGATATATTTTGAAGTTCGAGCTGACAGGAATGCTGACCAGAGGTGGTATATATAATAATTTATACAAACTCCAGAGCTGGACTCCTGAGGTCAAATCCCAACTTTAGAATTTGCTAGCTGTGTTATCCTGAATGAGTTATTTAATATCTCTCTGTGACAGTTTCCAAATCTTTAAAATGTGGATAATAATGGTGTCCATATCACATGGTTATTTTGAGGACTTAAGACGATAACCTATGTAAAGTGCTTAGGATATTGCCAGGCACATAGTAATCACTAGATTATGTATTATTAATACATTATTACATTAATTACATTAATACATTAATAATAATAATTATTATTATTATATTATTATTAGACTCAGGATATGAGATATAGTGTTTAATTGATGTTAGAAAATGCTTAGGAAACAAAGTATAAAGCGTTAGGTGAAAAATACCTGGTTACAAAACACAAAAACAAAAGTGTAGCATAATTCAAATTATAAGTTTGAAAGTTATTTACATATATATACAAAAATGTAAAAGGAAACATCCTGAAATATTTCTAGTGAATAGCTCTAGATAACAATGTTGTAGATAATTTATTGTCTTATTGTTTCCCAAACTCTCTATAATGAACATGAATGTCTTTGTATAATCAGAAAAAAAGTTATTAAACTTTTTAGAAAACAATTTATTAAGAAAATGAAATGAGTCACCCTATTTTATCTCATAAGTAAAACAAGGAGGGAAATGAAATAAAGAGTAGAAGGGAAGAAAAGAGAAAGAAAGGTATTTCCTGAGGTAATTGTCAAAGAGCTGGAAGAGAATAGAAAAAGTACATGGTTATGTGAGAAAAGATTTTAGAAAGTAATATCTGAATGCTAAGTAAAAACATCACAGAAAGGAAGTCTCTCTAGGGTGCCTGTAATCCCCTCAAGGGTTAGGAACTAGAAGGAGAGCTATATAATGAGAGAGTACCCCAGGTGGCCAGCAAGCCTCTTAACCCTGAGTAAATCCATGGCTGGTAGAAAGTGAAGAGGCCTGTTCAGATGGAAGGAGGAGAAAGAAAGGGACGTCTTTGTCCACATTTGTGTGCTAATTCCTAGATCCTAGAACCAATGAATAATAGACCTGGAAGGGAATTGATGGATTTTCCAGCCTATGTCCTCATTTTAAAATTAGGAAGATGAAACCCAGAGAGGTTAGATGATTTATCTGAAATTATACAGCTGGTGAGTCACACACATAATCCTCCAAATCTAATCAGTGCTTCTAGTGTTTTACACTGTTAGAAACTCAAGGATGGTCAGTACACAGAAGTGACATCACAGCATTGCAACCTGAGCGTGATCCAAGTATTGAAAGTACTAATCTCTAGTATTATTTTCACAAGGTAATAATAATAATAGCCTATAATCTTTGGAAATACATGTTTATTATAGCTACTTTGTGTTTTGTTGTGGAGATTAGCTCAATTCTAATGCTCAAATAAATGCCCATTACTCACAGTTTGATAGTTATTAACAGTTTCTTTTTCCTTTGCTTAGACAACCCCAGGAATTAACTATTACACTAAACTTTACTGGCAGCAAAAAACAAACAAAAATCTGAAAATATACCACTTAAAATAGACCATATCTTTTAAATTGATGAAGTTAGGTGTAACTTTGGGTTCTGTCCTGTACCTGCACCTGCCTCCCCAGTACCCTCATTGCTTTCAGCTCCTCCTGACTCCCTGTTCCATGATTCATCTGTACTTTCAACTGGTATGCTCATGGTTTTCATTGCCCGGTGCTTCCTCCCTTGTCAAGGTAGCTTCCTTCTTCTCATTCATTTTTTCATTCGTCCAATTAACAAATATTTATTGGACTCCTTCTATAAGTAAGTTTTTATGTGAGAAGCTGTGGGGCAATACAAAGGAAAATAAATATTGGTCATTGATTTCAAGTCAGGACTTTGGTAGGGGAGGTAAAGATGCACACAAGTAGCTAAAAAGCAAGCTGCTTATATTTTGAGATGAGAGTGGGACAACCAAAATGGTAAGGAACTCCTAGGTAGTTGACATTGCTTCCAACTACAAGAATTTGGTATAATTTCATGAAAAGCTGGTATTTAATTAGGGCTTTGAAGATGGAGAAAGATGTGGGCATATAGAAGACCTAGGTCCTCTCTCACCACCATCCAGCTTAAACACATCTCTGAATATGTGGTAACTTCAGGTTTATCCTCCCATGCAAGAAAGTTTTGCTACCTCACAGGAGTAAGAGGTCTTAGTCCTAGATAGTTCAGACAACAAATCAGAGGCACATGGTCAGAGAGGCTTCTTCCACCTCAGTTTTACACATCAAAGGTTAAGCTGTAACAAAGACTTCTTTGCAAAAGTTGGTCGCACTGGCGTAGGGACCAGGGTGATAATGACCAACAGTGATTCAGAATTGTTTGAACCTATTAGGCAAGGAGACTGATTAATAGAACTGTTTTATATAGTATAAACAGTGAAAGTGGCAGCCAACTGGGCTGAGCAAGGCCAAGCATGTAGTGTCAGACCAGAGAGAGAAAAGTGATCTGAATTTTCAAAATCTTTGCAGTCAATGTCAGTGGAGGTCAGGATGATTTTCTGAAGGGAGTCTATTTTGTGAGGGATTAGAAAATAGAAGAAATATTTGGTGTGCTCTTTCCATTGCAAGGCAAAAACAGAAAATATTAAATCCAAGGCCATATTCCTGACCTATGAGTAATGGCTTAATAAGTTTTGGACAGCAGCTTTCTCTTCTAATGAATAGCTGACAGCATCTCCTCCTAAGCATACACTCATCAAGTCCTGAAACTCCAGCCCACCAGTGGCCCCAGTAAGTCCTAGTGACAAATCAGAGAAGCATAATACAGTAAGAGAGAGAATCACCACTGCATAAGTTGTGCTAGTGTTAATTTTTAAAACTACATCCCAAACACAAAGTACAGAGCAACAGTACTTGCAAAGCCATTTAAACATAGGAGAGGACAAAATTAAAAATTAAAAATATGAAAACTGAGAGTGAGGTCACTGCATACTTGCACAGTTGTACACCTTGGGCCCTTCTGTAAGCAGTCCTTCTTGCTGGCTGTTGTCTGGAGATACCAATTCCTTGCCACTTGGATCTCTCTATAGTTTAAAACATAGCTACTGGTTTGTCTCAGAGAGTGAGTCAAGAGAGAATGAGAGAGGGCCCAAAACAAGCCACAGACTATTAATAGTCTAATTACAGATGTGATATCCCATAACTTCTGTCATACTTATTCATTAGAAGTGAGTCAATAAATCCAGCCCAATCTCAAGAGTTGGGGATTACACAGGTCATGAATACACAGGTGAGGACAATGGGAAACCATCTTAGAGGTTGCTACTGCAGAGATGATTGCTTATACTCTAAATATTTAGAGTTTGTTGGCAAGCAGCACATATTTTCTGCTTTATTTACATTAAGTGTACACTGATAATGAGGCAGTGGGAAATTATATACTGTCTTTGAAAGACCGATAAACTGCCAGAGGACCTGCAGTTGTGTTCTAGCTTAGTCACTTAAAACTATAGGATGTACAAGCTAGAGGTTGTAGGAGGACTGTCTTATAAATATTCTAGTTTACTGCTTCTCAAACTTCTCTGCCGAAGATATCCTAAAAGACAAGGAGGGTTGATACATCTTCTTTACCTCTGTACTGGGAGTTGGGGATATGGATAAAGCCTGTTTGCCACAGGACACATTTTTTTTGTTTTTGGTAATATTGTTAAATCTTGGAAAGTTATGTGAGTTTTATTTCCTACATTATAATATACTGTGTTTCTTATAATTAAAGATGTTACCATTAAATCAAATGATACTCTCGGAAGATAGACGATGTTTATATTATCACTCTGTTAACGCCCTAGCATAGCATATGGTCCACTGCGAATGGTATGTGATAAACTGGCTGCCAGAAGGAAGGAAGGGAAGTTGGGAGGGTGGGAGGGAGGAAAGAAGGGGGAAGGGGGGAAGGAAGAAAGGGAAGAAAACGCTGGTTTGTAGTATTTACTGATTTCCCTGGTGTAAATATTTCCACTATGTCTGATTTATTGACCGTGGTGTTGGGAAATGCTGTTTACAATCAGCTCTTGAGAGCAGGTTTGAGCTGGCTCTCACACCACTGTCTGTCATTTTACCTCCTTGTGCTTTTGTTACTCAGCTGTAAAATGGGGGTAGCATTCTTGGTCCTGCCATTTCAAAAGTAATCATTTGCAGAAAAAAAAATATTTTAGATAACTAAATTACATACTTTATAACAAAATTAAACTGTAGCTGGGTTAACTATTACAATGTAGAAACTGAAAAAAATTAAGATTAAAATATACATGGATATTATATAATGTTTGAGAAGGAAAGGATTTTTAAGCATAAGAAGTATAAACTATAAGCTTAAGATTTCTTAAGCTTTGTAAAAGCATGAACTATAAAGGAAAAGATTGAGGCATTGTGTAAAATAAAAATAAACTCCACTTTATGGCAAAAAATAGTATGAGCATAAAGTACATAGGTATTTCTGCAGAAAGTAAAAAAAAATAATATGAACAATTTTTAACACTATAATATTTCCCATGATTTGGGGTTCTTTTCATTCATGGTTATTATTTAATCCACAAAATAAGTTTTGAGGTAGGCAGTCATTGTGACCATTATGTATAAAATGCATAATCTGAGTCTCAGAACTGAGTTGCCCTGCTTTTAAGTGTTATTGTTAGGGAAAATATTAAATAATTGATATATATGGAATAATGACTCTGTCTAGCTTACGATGATACACAGCAGTTGCTAAACTAGGCCAATTTCTTTTTTTTTCTCAATTTGTATTTTACCAAGAGATTCTAATAACTTGAAAGATGTTCCATACTAAAGAAGAATTATACTGATGAGGAAATTAGTTTGCTAGCCAGGAATCACTAATCATCACCCAGTTAACATCTACAGTCATCACCTTGGTTATTTTATTTTCTGATGTCAAATTATTGTCTTAAAGAATGCTATTGTTGTGAATTCAGTTGTCCAGTGAAAGTATGGGAAGAGAATTATCGGTATGATACATTATTGCTGTATATTCAAAGAACCTGACATTTCAGTAGTTGCATTGTTTAGTTATGTTTCTTACCACATACAGGGATATTTAATTAATCTACATGTGATAGAATGGTGCATTTCCCACAAATTTCAGTAGACAAGCAAGCATGTAAACAAACAAATTATTCCCCAAATCAGGAAGATGCAACACAAGTGAACTTTATAACATACTTCCCCACTAGGACAAAACAAAAACAAAGCAAAATAAAAAACTCTGAGCATAATAAGGGATCTAACAATATGTTTTCTTTTTTAAAGTAACTATCTGGAGTATTCAGGAGAGGAAGAAAAAAATAAGCTTCCTAGAGAAGACCAGACCATCTCAGTGACTTTTTCCACCTCTCTTTCTTCCAAAACTTAAGGTTGAACTCTCCCTTTTCAGCAACACAAATGGGAGAGAAAGAACAGAATTCTAAAACTGAGACTAGGAAGTAAGCCCAGCTTAGGAATGGAGAAGTGGTCATTTTGGGGGAATGGAAGAAATTAAGATGAGTGAGGCACTTAGGATGGCTAGATCTTCAGAGAAAGAATAGTCTGGGCTTTGGGTGTATATCCTAGTAATCAAAGGAACTACCATATGGGTATATAAAGAGACTGAGGCCCTAAGGCTTCCTGCTAGATGATGATGAACCTGGATGGGTTATCCAGTAGAGGTACCACCATTAACAGTGTGCATCCTTTCCCCATTTTCCTCTCTGTTTATTTGGATCTCTTATGGTGAATCTTACTGATCCTTCCTTAGGGTTCCATGTGCTGGAGAGACTTCTTT
Source organism: Phocoena sinus (assembly GCF_008692025.1). Lineage (NCBI taxonomy): Eukaryota > Metazoa > Chordata > Mammalia > Artiodactyla > Phocoenidae > Phocoena > Phocoena sinus. The sequence continues at coordinate 57,673,603 of NC_045771.1, forward strand.
TTGTACTCCAGTGCTGACCCATCTCTGACTGCAGACTGGCTCCCGGGATATCTTCAGTTGAAAATGATGAGAAGACCAAAAAGCTGTGTCTGCATCACATGACTGACTATCCAGTAAGTCTGACTACTCTGATGATTTTTTTCTCTGCAAGAATGTGGGTATATTTCATCCCTCAGGTTATTTTAGGTTAGCACCTAGATTTGGGAAATTGCCCTATATTTGCTTTTATGAAGCTATAAATAGATCAGCATTTGGGCTCATTTACTCTTTCCTAAAGCAAACAAGCTCCAAGTTCTGTACTGTTCCATTGGAGAAGTCAGAAGCTGTGATAAAGGGGCAAGAACTTCTAGTTACCTGGGGGACTAGAAACTGCAGGTGTAACTCAGCCACAGTGTTTCTCTGAGCTTGCATAACTTTAGCACTTAATTTTGATTAAAGACTTTTTGGAAGCAATCACATGAAGTGTTGAAAGGTACCTTTCTTTGTTAGGGTTTTGAGGTTTTGCTTGTGAAGTGTTTTTTCTGGAATTTGGGGGCAAATAAGATTATCTTGTGGAAACAGATGACCATTACTTTCCTTCAGTTTTATTACCCATTGTGTGGGTATGTAGATAATCCTCAGGTATTCTTATTTACATCCTGGGAATCAGTGTCCACTCAGCAGCTGAAGATAATGTCATCTGTTGTTACAGCAGCTGTTTCTTGCCAGATGTGAGGAGGGAATGTTAGATATTATTACTCTTAATGCATAAATTAAAAACACCACAAAATATTTTTGGCGAGAGACCTAGAGTACAAAATAACAAGCTTAGCACCTGTTTAAAGACTGCAGATCTTGGTATCCATTCTGATAAGGGGAGATTTGTTTCTTCTTCTGGATATTCTTTGAGAATACACTCTTTCTACCTTTGGCAAATGTCTTTTTTTTCCTGAGGAGCATATGTCTGACCCCTAATTCATTCAGAAACACTAGGAATATGACATAATAGTGTTTATCAAATTTAAACCAACAACCCAGTCTTTCTGCTTTTGACTAAAACCAATAATTTCGAGTGGAGTAAATTGACTTACCTTTCACCAAAATTCAACGGAAAAAAATAATCTGTCTGTCTGTTTCTCTCTATCCTTCTCTCTCAAGAGATTGATTTAAAGTAATTGGCTTACATGCATAAGTCTGAAATCCGGAAGGAAAGCAAGTAGACTAGAGACCTAGGGAAGCGCTGATGTTAGTCTTAAGTCGGAAGACAGTCTGGAGGTAGAATTCCTTCTCTTCAGGTCTTCAGCTTGCTGGATGAGGGTAATCTGCTTTGCTCAGAGTCCACTGATTTAGATGTTAATCACATCTAAAAATTACCTTCACAGTAACATCTAGATTGGTGTTTGACTAAAGAACTGCCTGTCAAAGCCTATCCAAGTGCATATGCTCTTCCAGTTGTTTTATTACCATTTGTTGAAAAGAGTACACTTTCTCCATTGAATTCCCTGGCACCTTTGTCAAAAGTCATTTGGCTATATTTTTGGGGTCTATTTATGTTGTTGATCTGTTTTGTTCATCTGTGTATATATACTTTTAGTAATACCACACTGTCTATATTACTGCTTTATAGAAATCTTGAAATTGGGTAAATGAGTCTTTTAATTTTGTTTTCTTCAGAGAGTTTTAGATTATTCTAGTATCTTTGCTTTCCACATAAGTTTTAAAAATGGTCGTTGTCAACAGAAAAGCTTTCTCGGATTTTATTGGGATTATGTTAAATATCAAATCAAATAGGGAAGAATTGACATGTTGACCATATTGATTTTTCTAATCTGTGAGCATTTATTCTGCATTTATTTTGATATTTTTTATTTCTTTCACCAGTATTTTATAGTTCTTCTGCATATAGATCCTGCATATTCTTTTTTAGATTTATACATAATTCATTTTTGATGATATTGTAAATGTTTATTTTCTATTTTAAATTCCAGCTACTAATATTAGTATATAAGAAATCAACTGACTTTTCTATACTGGCCTTGTTTCCTGAGTCCTTGCTTACTCACTTATTAGTTCCAGGAGGTTTTTATAGACTTTGGGGTTTTCCACATAGGCAATCATGTCATCTGCCAACAAAGAGAGTTTTATGTCTTCCTTTGCAATATGTACTTACCTTACTGAACTTGATAGGACTTCTGATACAATGCTGAATATGAGTGGTGAGAAAGGATATCCATGACTTGGGTCTGATATTGAAGATAAAGCATTTAGTTTCTTGGCATTAAATATGATGTTAGCTGTAGGTTCTCCTTATATATCCTCATCAGGTTAAAAAAGTTGCACTCTATTCCAAGTTTGGGGGAGTTTTTTTTATCATGAATGGACTTTGAAGTTTGTCAAGTAATTTTTTGCTCTGATTAATATAATTATGTGATGTTTCTTTTTCTGTCTATTAATATGATAAATTACACTGATTGATTTATGAATGTTAAGCTAGCATTGCAGTCCTAGGATGAACCCTATTTAGGCAAGATGTATTATCCTGTTTATATATCACTGAGTTTTAATTCACATATTTTGTTAGAGATCTTTGCTTCTATGTTCGTGAGTGGTATTAGTCTTCAGTTTTCTTTTGTTGTAATGTTTTTAGTCTGATTTTGATATTAGGGTAACTATGACTTCATAAAATGAATTGGAAAATATTCCCTTCTTTTCTATTTTCTGAAAGAGATTGTATAGAACTGGTACTGTGATTTCCTTAAATATTTGGACAAATTCACCAATGAAACCATCTGAGTTTGGTATTTTTACTTTCTCAATTTTTGAAGGTTTTTAAGTAATAACTTAATTTCTTTAATAGATATAGGACTATTCAGATTATCTATTTCCCCTTGAGTGAATTTTAGTAGTTTGCATCTTTTAAAGAATTGTTTCATTTCATCTAAATTTTTGAATTTATGGTCATAGAATTGTTCTTTACATTCCTTTATCATTTTAATATCTGTGAGATAAATAGTGATAGCCCCTCTTTCATCTTTTGGTAATATTGGTAATTTTTGTCTTTCTCATTTTTTCTTGGTTAGCCTGGGCAGAACTTTGGTAGTTTTTATTGTTCTTTGCAAATAACCAGATTTTGGTTTCATTGATTTTTCTCTATTGTTTTCCTGTTTTTAGTTTAATTGATTTCTGTTCTCATTTTTATTTCCATTCTTCTGCTTGTGCTAGGTTTAATTTGCACTTCTTTCTCTGGTTTCTTAAGATGGAAACCTAGGACATTGATTGATTGGTAGGTCTTTCTTCTTTTAAAATATGTTCATTTTATGCTGTAGCTATCCCTCTCAGCACTGCTTTAGCTGTATCCCACAATGTTTGATAAGTTGTGTTTGCATTATAATTAAGTTCAAAATATTTTAAAATTTTCTTTGATTTTTTTAACTGATTATTTAGAATATATTGTATATTTTCCAAGTATTTGAGCATTTTCTAGTTTTGTTAGTGATATTTAGTTCATTTCTATTATGGCATCAGAACATACTGCATGATTTATATTCTTTCATATTTGTTAAGGTTTATTTTATGAACTATATACAGTCTATCTTGGTGACTGTTTAATGCTCACTTGAGAAAAATGTACATTTTAATGTTGGTGTTTAGAGTGTTCTATAAATGTGAATTACTCCAAGTTGGTTAATAGTGCTGTTCAAGGCTATATATTTGTCCTTCCTGAGTTTTTGCCTACTTGTTTGTGGTGGTGAAGTCTCCAACTATAAAGGTAGATTTATCTATTTCTCCATTTAGTTCTATCAGTGTTTGCCTCATGCATTTTGATACTCTATTGTTAGGTGCACACTTGTTTAGAATTGTTATGTCCTCTTAGAGAATTGACCCCTCTGTTATTATGTAATGTCCCTTTTTATTCCTGAATATTTTCCTTGTTCTGATGTTGGCCTGGTCTAAAATTAATGAAGCTACTTCAGCTTTCTTTGATTTGTGTTTGCATGGTATAACTTTCTGCATCCCTTTAAAGTTTTTTACTGAGATAAATTTCACACAACATAAAGTTAACCATTTTCAAGTGTCCAGTAGAGTGGTTTTCAATATATTCACAATGTTGTGTTACCATCAGTATTTTCTGATTCCAGAATATTTCCATTACCCCAAAATAACTTCTAAGTCTGTCAACAATTAATCCCAATTCCCCCCTCCCTCCAGATCCTGGCAACCACTAACCTACTTTAAGTGGCATTTTGTTTCTTGCTTCTTTCATTTTTCAAAATGTTTGCAAGGTTTTCCACTTGCAGCATATATCAGTACTTCATTGCTTTTTATGGCTGATCAATATTCCATTGTATGGCTATATCAGATATTGTTTATCCATTAATTAGTTGATGGGCATTTGGATTGTTTCAGTTTTTAGACTGTTATGAATAATGCTCTTATGAATTCTTGTGTACAGGTTTTTGGGTGAACAAGTTTTCAATTGCCTTGGATATATACCTAGAAGTGGAATTTCTGGGTCATATGGTAATTCTCTGTTTAACTTTTTGAGGAACTGCCAAACTATTTTCTACAGCAGTGCCATCCCTTTATTTTAATCTATATAACTTTTTGTATTCAAATTGCCTTTCTTGTAGGTGGTATGGACTCAGGTAATGCTTTTTTATCCAGTCTTAAAATGTCTTTTAACAAACTGTGTTTAGACTATTCACATTTAAAGTGATTATTGATAGTTGGATTAGAATCTACTGTTTTGTTATTTTCTATTTGTTACATTTGTCTTTGTTTCTTCTTTTTTTGATTTCTCTCATTTCATTTGAGCATCTTTTGTGATTCTCATCTATTGACTTATCAATCATGCTTCATTTTAAAACTTTTTTTTAACATCTTTGTTGCAGTATAATTGCTTTACAATGGTGTGTTAGTTTCTGCTTTATAACAAAGTGAATCAGTTATACATATACATATGTTCCCATATCTCTTCCCTCTTGTGTCTTCCTCCCTCCTACCCTCCCTATCCAACCCCTCTAGGTGGTCAAAAACCACCGAGCTGATCTCCCTGTGCTATGCAGCTGCTTCCCACTAGCTATCTATTTTATGTTTGGTAGTGTATATATAAACCCTAAGGTTTACAATATACCTTTTAAATAATCTAAGTCCATCTTCAAATAGTGTTGTACCTTTTCATGTGTATGAAAGTAACTTAGAATATTCCCAATCAGTCTTCATTTTCAGTAAAAGTAAACTCTTCCTAGCATTTATCAAGACCATCATCTGATAAAACCACAATGAAATATAAGCTTATATAAAATATTTTACAAAACTTCTTCATTTAAGTGGCTAATTTTATATAAGTTGTTACTCAGTTTGAAGATGGAGAAAATAGGTTATAGATAAGTGTACCATATTTGAAAGCTTATTTTCATGAGCAACTACAATTAAAGAAAATATTAGCCCAATTTTATCTAATAAATCATAATGCAAAGAATCAAGATGACGCTGTTTGTGTAGTGGTGGGTCCTTAATTGTGCCCTTTATCTTTATATTGCCAAAGTCCTTAACAATGCCAGATCATAATCACCATTCAAATGGGTTTTTTAATATGTGGAATAAATCAGGTTCTTAACTATTGTATAAACCAAAGCAATAAACATAGGAATAAACCTAACAAAAATGGTTGCAGTATAAAGTGATTTAGTCACGTTGGAGGAGAGTTTAGCAGTATTTATTAAAGCTGAAAATGGGTACATCCTACAACCCAGAGGTCCTCTTTTGATGTGTATACAAGGAGATATGTAGAAAGGTGATCTGGGGACTTCCCTGGTGGTCCAGGGGTTAAGAATCCGCCTTCCAGTGCTGGGGACACAGGTCGATCCCTGGTCAGGGAGCTAAGATCCCACATGCCACAGGGCAACTAAGCCTGTGCACTGCAACTACTAAGCCTGTGTGCCACAACTAGAGAGCCTGCACACTGCAACTAGAGAAGCGTGTGTGCTGCAATGAAGAGCTTGCATGCCTCAATGAAGATCCCACATGCCACAACTAAGACTTGATGTGGCCAAAGAAAGAAAGGAAGGAAGGAAAGAAAGAAGGAAGGAAGGAAGGAAGGAAAGAAAGAAAGAAAGAAGGAAGGAAAGAAAAGGAAAGAAAGAAATGGAGAAAGAGAGAAAGAAAGAAAGGAAGAAAGAGAGAAAGAAAGATAGATGATCTGCTACTATGGAGATATGAAATTGAAAATGGCCTAAATGTTTATAACAGACAGATGTATGTACATGGTAATCAAAATAGAATAGAAAAAAGTAGTATATTCTTATAACGGGATATTATATGATAGTTAAAAGGAATGAACTAGATCTTGATGTATCAACAGAGACATATCCAAAACACTTTTTATGAGAGTAGGCAAATTAGCCATTATATCTTGAGAGAGAAGTAGGAAAAATGCCAAGAAGAAGACTCAAAAAGTTATAACTATTATTAAATGGTTTCAGGGACAGAGTGGAGAAAACTGGGATTGTATTTGTTACTCAAATAAAACTTTAATTTTTATTGCAATGTTATAATTTTTTTGTAAACTGTTTCAGTACAAGACACACACACACACACACACACACACAAAATATCAGTGGTTTAAAATAACAAAGGTTTATTTTATACTCATGTTGCTTGTTTATCATGGGATGGTAGAAGTGACTGTTCATTTAATTTACTTGGGAACTTTGGCTGATGGAGCAGCCACTGTCTTAAAAGCTAGAGGATAATGGGAAGTCTAGTGGTTTTGCATTGGCAATTAAATTTTTGACCTACAAGTACTTGTAAAAGTTCTACTCACAACTAAAAGTGCAGAAATAATCATATGGTGCTTCTTACCCATAAGTGGATCAGGAAGTGCAATTCTACCATAGGCCAAGGACCTGAAATATTCAGAGAACAGAATTAATGCCTACCACACAGGAGAATTAATTTATTTTTCCTACAATTAATCATTTAAAGTAGAATTAAACATAGATTCAGTTAGTTAATGAAAAATAAATGGCTAGATGCAAATATATAGGCTAATATGACAATTAGGTAAATTTATAAAATGAAAAACTTTGAATGAAGGGTTTATGTAAGTTTTGAAAGTGTATTCTCACTGATAAGTTACAAAGCTTTGTCCCTGATCCTGAACTCTTCAGTATTTTTGTGAATGAACTGGATGAAGATGAATTATACAGAAGACATTCTCCTAAAGTGAAGGGCAATTTACTACATCCTGCAATCACTGCTAGTGAAAAAGAGGCACAGTCCCTTCTACTTCCAATGAAGATGGAGTAACAGAGAACAGATTTACCTTCCTACCTGAAACAACTAAAAACTGTACACAACAATATAAACAGTAATTTTCAAAACTTTAGAGATAAGACTATAAGGAACAATAACATCTGAGATATGAGAAATGAACAGGGTGAACCCTATGATTAACCCAGCCTGCCACCCCTGAGAAAGTTACCGAGCTGTGGCTCGAGGAGGGGAAATCCAGGTAGAGCCCAGCAGTCTCACTGGTTAAGGAGAAGAACTGCAGAGACGAAGGTGGTTAGAGTTCATGGACAAAGTATTAGAGAGGAGAAAGCTGAATAGAGAGAGAGATTTGGATAGTATTTAGAAGATTAATGGTAAATATAGACTCTTCCCTAGGCTAGGAATGAACTACCAAAAAGAATTAGAGGAGACAGTACCCAGAGACCACTGCATCCAAGAATGGTGTCTTTCCTTGTTAACCAGACTGGAGAAACTCGTAAGTCACAGGACGCTGGATAGAGTACTCAGAATGATCTTGCTTCAGTAATTGAGAAGAATTAGCTCTAGACTAAGCTAGATTCCATCTAGCAAATCTTAAAAGAAAAATTTAAAGTAACCAAACTATTTCCAAATAACTAGAGTCCAGATCAAAGCTCAAGAATAGAAACAGATTCAGCATCCAACAAGGTAAAATGTGTAATGTTTGACATCCAGTCAAAAACTACCAGGCATTCCCCAAAGCAGGAAAATACAATCCATAATGAGGAGAAACATCAATCAATTGAAACCAACCTAGAACAGACACAGATGTTAGATATAGCAGAGTTATTAAAACAGTTATTGTAACAGTGTTCCATTTGTCAAAAAAGCTAAAAGAACATGTTAAATAGAGACAGGGAATATGTACAAAGACCCAAATCAAACTTCCAGAGATGAAAACTACAATGACTGAGATGAAGAATATTCTACATGAGTTTAAAGGCTGATTAGACATTTTTAAAGGAATGATAAATGAACTTGAAGGCATAACAATAGAAACTATCTAAAATGAAACATACAGAGAGAAAAAAAAAGACTAAAGATTCAAAACCAAATGATCTGAACATCTGTAAGCTGTGGGGCAACTTCAAGCAGCCTAATATACAAATAACAAGTGTTTAAAGAATAATCAAGAGAAAGGAGGAGAGAAAAAATATTTGAAGAAATAATGGTCAACAGTTTTCCAAATTTGATGCAAATTATAAATCAACAGATCTAAGAGGCTTAAGAAATCACAAGGCACATCATGAATTCTCATCAGAAACAATACAAGCTTGAATATAGTGAAGCCACATCTTTAAAGTAATGATAGGAAAAAACCTGTTGACCAAGGATTCTATACCCAGCAAATACATCTTTCAAAAACAAAAGTAAAATAAGATGTTTGCAGACACACAAAAGCAAAAGAATTCATCACAAATAGACCCACACTATGAGAAAAGTCAAAGGAAGTTTTTCAGTCAGATGGAAAATAATACCAGATGAAAATATGAATCTACAAAAAGGTCCAAAAAAGCATAGTAAGTGTGACTGTGTGGGTAAAAATAATATTTTTTTCGTTAGAAAATCTGTTCAAAATACTACTGATTGCTTAAACAAGAACAAGTAAAAACATAGTATAGGGTTTATAATATATAGAAGAAAAGAAATTGAAGCCTGATTTACAGAATCCATATGGTATGGTAGTACTACCTGAAAATTAATATTTGCAGCCTTACCACATCCCATGGTTGGCCTAAAGGAGTATGGGAAAGGGAAATTGCAATAAGTGTGATTTTACATTGACTTTTAGGATATGGTTGAGAAGGAGCAAGAGTTGAAACTTTAGATAAATGATAGAGAGATAGAGAGATACATGATAGATAGATTGATAGAGAGATGGATGGATGGATGGATGGATAGATAGATACTGGAGCTAATATATGAGTGGACTTTTCAGAATGATCAGAGTGTGAAGATATTTGTGTTTTATGTGCATTCTCATGAGTCATCCAATTCAAAGGGAGCTCAAAATAATTAGGTGGACATAATGATATCTTTTCTCTGCCTTTTCAGAGGGCAGGTTGTAGGCTAGCTTGTTAGTGGTGACTTTGCTGACCTTTACTCCCCTCTCCTACCAAGTCCATGTAAAGCTATAATTCCCTTTATTATAACAATTTATACATGGAATGCAGAGAGTAGTTTCTTTTGATTATTGAACTCTGACAGATACAACATGCCATAAAGACGTTAAGCATGAAATCTTATATTTAAAGGCATAACTCCAATTGCAAATGTATAGAATGAGAAAGATATGGCTTAGCAGCATGTTTGAATGACAGGAATATTCATTAATGAAACTTCAAGATTAATGAATAGTGTAATATGTCTATCAGAAATATTTTCACTCCCCTTTTTTGAGAGCTTTTTTGAGAGCAATACTAGAGTAAATCTTTCTGTTTTAGAGGCTATAATTTAATAGACAAAGAAGAGTAGGTTAAGAGAATAGCAAACAATGCGATGAACTGAGCTATTGAAAGTCCTTCATATTTTAGTCTGTAGAGAAGATCAGGTGTGGAATACGTAGTGAGCTAGAGGATATTTGTAAAGCTATTATATGAAAGAAGTTTGAATTTTTAAATTTTAATATCTTTAATGTCTTAAAGGCATAGGACTAAGCCCAACCCCAAATTTTATCATTTTGGACAAGTAACACAAATCCAATACATACATTTACAAATCAATGGAGGTCTCAAATAATTCTCTTTCCTTTCATTCCTCCTTTCATTGAACAGTCATGTATACAGTAAGTCCTGCTGTTTCTTCTTCCAAAATGTAGCTTTGCTGTGTCTACTCCTTACCATCTCTTCATCTTCCACTGTAAGCCAAGCCATCATCCTGGAAAATGGCAGTAGACCCTAGCTGGCCTCCTCATTTCCACTCTCACAGAGAGAGAGAGAGTTTAAAATATGAATTACATCTTTTGATCTTGCCACTCTCCTACTGAAAACTCTCCTGTAGCTTCCCATTCTGAGCTCCTCTACAATACTTATAAAGACCCTTTTTAAAACCTGTCCTCTGGGCTTCCCTGGTGGTGCAGTGGTTGAGAGTCCGCCTGCGGTTGCAGGGCACACGGGTTCGTGCCCCGGTCTGGGAAGATCCCACATGCCGCGGAGTGGCTGGGCCCGTGGGCCATGGCCGCTGAGCCTGCGCGTCCGGAGCCTGTGCTCCGCAAGGGGAGAGGCCACAACAGTGAGAGGCCCGCGTACAAAAAAAAAAAAAAAAAAAAAAAAAAAAACCTGTCCTCTGCCTTCTTTTCCCACCCTACTTGCACCAATCTTTCCTTCATTCAAAATACTCCTGCCATGCCAGCCTCTTGTAGTTATTTAAATGCTCAGAGCTCTTTTCTGCCCCCATGGACTTCTCATGATGTTTCCTCTTCCTAGAATAACGCTCTTCTGACCTTCTTTCCCCCTGCTAAATTCTTACTTATACATTTGGTCTCAATTTAAATTAGTGGTTCTCTGTCAGGGGTGATTTGGCAATATCTTGAGACATTTTTGGTTGTTACAACTGGGATGGTGCTGCTGGCATCTAGTAGGTAGAGGTCAGGAAACTGCCAAACATTCTACAACATACAGGACAGCTCTCTACAGCAAGGAATCATCCATTCTAAAATGTCAATAATGCTGGGGTTGAGAAAGCCTGGTTTATCTGTGACTTTCTCAAAGTTTTCACTTAATATAAAGTTAATTCACTTTCTCTCATATCATGCTGTTCTTTTGCTCAGCAACTCATCTAAATTTTCAATTACGTATTCAGTTCTGCATCTGTTTATTTATTGCCTATTTTCCCCACTAGACTGTGAATTCTATGAGAACAGGAAACGTATCTGTTTTGTTTCCCTACTGTGTTGTCTGTGTGGCACAATATCTGGCATACGGAAGGCAATGAGTAATAATTGTTGAATGAATTATTAAGGTTTATTATTGAATAAGGCACTCTTCAAAACCATGCGGAAATATTCATTCAACACATTGTCATTCAAGTCCAGGAAAAATGTAGCAGAGGACTAAGACATAAATAATCAATTACCGTACAGGGAAGATTAATATATATCCTAAACAGAGTTAAAAACAATATGCTGAATAAATTCAGAGGAAGGAATAAATAATTACAGTGAATTTGGATTTAGGGAGGATCATCGTCTTCATCTGCTTCATTCTCATTTCTTGGATGATAGCCTGTTGACTCACAGAGTAAGGTTTATCTCCTCTTGGCTGTGAGGTGAGACATGGCTTAACTCTCCACATAACCAAATGGTAACTTCTGAGAGACTTTGCAGTATTAATTTTCCTCACAATTACAAAAAAAAATGACAAACCTGAGTTCCTTGGCCTTAATAATTCTATCTTGCAATGGCCATTTGAAAGTAGTTAAGAAACAATTATGGTGTTGTGGGAATCCCAGAACGCTTCCATTTATCCTGAATCCTGGTTTCTAGACCCTGATAGTATGCAATTACTGATCATTCTCATGAGATACAATTTATAATTTGCTAATCAGTATCACTGTTCCAATTTAGAAGTTTAAGGTTATCTGGATCAAAATTGTGTTAGGGTTATACTTCCTGCATACACACATATATGGAAAGTATAACCCTAACTCAATTTATATTTATATATATATATATATATATATATATATACACACACACACACACGTGTACACACGCAGACAAATGTAATACACAGGAACATCTCCTCCTACTACAGACATGCACCAGGCCCTATGTATTTGATGCTCAGTAAAATAATTTTTTTTGACTCTTCAGGATTTTGGGGTTTTGCACTTCTGTTTTCTTTAAGGTATTAGCTATTTTGGTCCTTGATTCCCAATTTAAACTGGGCCCTGAACATTACCTGGCCATGCAATGTTTCTCTTGTCACTTATCTCCAATCTCCACACAAGACAAACAATTGTTTGCTCTCTTGAGAGCTTTTACACTATTTTTTTTGCATGTGTGATTTAACCCTTTAGCCCATACTTTGCAGAGGAAACAGAAGCTAGTGGTCCCACAACCACCCCCAGTACAACTTCTTCCAGCTAAATATACCTCCCTTATTCCTCTCCACCTAACCCAGTGGAGGAATTATTCCTCCTTCTTCCCAAAGCCCAATTCTTGTGCTTGGAATCCTCTTCCCTCTCTATTTCTTGCTCTCATGGGTGATCTTTTGCTACTCATGTATACTCAAAACCTCCTTCTGTACTAGATACTTCCCATCCACTTAGAAATCTTCGGACTCCATATTGTTCCCCAGTTTGTTTCTATCATGCTCACTTCACTGTCAAGTTTCTTGGCCTCCCTATGTCCTCATCCCCCATTCAGTCCTCAGTTCAATCCAGTATGACTGCTGCCCTAGGCACACCTATGGATAAGGCCCTCTATGTCACAGGATGTAATGGAAACTCCTTCTGTCTTCTCAGCAGCCTTAGGCATAGCTGAACACTCATTCTGCTTTAAAAGACTCAATTCCTTTTACTCCATGCCCCTCTCCTGGCTTTGCTTCCACCTCCCTGTCTACTTTTCTTCTGTTAGACTTTTAACTGTAGGAGTCCTGATGGTTTTACCCCAGTCCCTCTGTTCTCTTTCTACCTGCTTTAACTTATTGATTTTTGCCACTTGGGTGACTTCAATTTCATCTCTATAGTGATTATTCTCAACTTTATGTCTCTAGCTCAAAATTATCTTCTGAGCTCCAGAACAAAATACCAAACGTTTTATTCTAAATCTCCACCCATATGTTTCATGGGTCCTTCAAAACTACCATGCCTCCAAAAGAAGTTATGATTCCCTCTACCTCTTATGCTCCCTGTACCCCCAAATTGTACCCACAGCCAATGAACCAGGAAGCGATGAATCATTCTTGATTATTTTCTCTATATCAGCTCCCATAATCACACATTATGTATCATGAATTCTGTCTCCTTAATATGTTGCAAATACTTCCACTTCTCTTCACTACTTTTCTTCCACCTAAATCTAAGCCACTGTCATCTCTTGCCTGGACCAATGCATTCTCTTCCCTGATAGTCCTATTTTCACTCTCATCACCTCTGATCCATTCTGGAGCAGAACATAGTATCTGGAGCAGAACCCCCTATGAATGGTGAATGGTGAACATGAATGGTGCCTCCTGAGTTATATGCAACATGGCTCTGATATGAAGTAATCTTTTAAAAATAAAAATCAACCACAATACTGCTTCACTTAAATTTTTTAGTGACTTTTCCCGTCTCTTAAGATTTAAAATACTTTACTTGGCCTATGAATTCCTTCATGATCTGGCCCTGTCTCCCTCCTCATTATGCTTCTTCCACAGAGTTTTGCATTCCTTGAATTCCCTAAACCCCCCTTATCCCCAACCAGAGCCTTGGCATATGCTATTCCTTCTTCCTGGGAATATCTTTCTTTAACTAGTTACCTGGACAAATTCTACTTAGCTTTCACATCTTTGTTTAAAGATAATTTCTCTGTGGAAGGCTTCCATGATACCTTGTATTAGTTAAGGTTTATTCATTAGAAATTCTCATAGACACTTTTTTTCCTTTTAACCTTTGTACAATTGTAAGCTCCAGGGGGCCAGAGACTGTGCTCCCTCATTCATCTGTACATCCTCAGTGGAAAAACAATAGATATTCAATAAATATTTATTCAAATGAATGAAGTATTTGCACTCTCAATGAAAAGAGCAGCTAAATTATTGATATAAAGAATTGACTTTCTGTCATGAATTGACATTACTGGCTGCTTACATAGTCAAAAATAATCACTTAAGTGCAAAACTATATTTTATCCCCTGCGTTATTAGCAAGTAGACTTACCTAAAGATGATTCTAAGTGACATTTCAGACAGACTCATATTAGTTTCAGAAAATGTGGTTGGAGTAGCTTGTCGTATCTCTTAGGCCTTGGTTAAGTGACACAGTGGTATAAAAGAACATGTTTATGGAGATCTCTACAAAAGATTTGCCATTAATCTGCTAGACACTTTTGAAATTATACCATCGTTTTCAGAAAATTGTATGGAAAAAATAAATAACATGATCTGGACTGTACAAAAGTGCAATTTGATATCCTCATAGTTAGAATTACTGAGTCTTTACTAACTGTGAAAGCACATAGGATCGTGAGTAATAGGCAAGCAGTAAATATATCAGAGGATCTTACTGAACACAGCCTTGGGATTCTGTTTTGCAAGAGGCACAGGAATTTCGGAAACAATGAAATGTTTTTGATTTACGTAATTGTTCTCTCGGATTTATCTCATTTATCTCAAAAGTGAAAATGTCAGTTTATAACTTGTCCATCGAAGTCACTTGAAGTTAAAAACAAAACAAAACAGGTAATATGGTAGATTATAAATCAGGAAAACTGAATTTTTATCCCGGCTCTGATAATTATAGTGATGATAACATAGGAGAATAGCTTAATAGCACAGAGCTTTCATTTTCTAAAACATGAAATGGACATACAAAAATATTAACACCGCTTAATACAGTGTTGTTATTTCAGCTAAATGAAAAGCAAAAATTACTTAGCTTGGCATATGATGCTCTTTTCAACCTGATTGAAACTGGTTTCTTGCACCTCACTTGTTAGCCTTCTTACCTACCTTTCAACTTTTGCCCTACCTCCCCCAAAACACACACACACACACACACACACACACACACACACATCAATCCTACACTTATAACACCAACTTAATCACTATTTCCTGCTTTTTGAATACACTAAACCTTTTAATACTTATGAATAATATGAGAATAATTTTGAAATATGTGCATGTGCTTTTCCTTGTTTACACTTCATTATGTGTTATTTTCTTACTATTTTTCAAGAGGCATTATTTGTCTTAGAGGGGACTAGAATTTTTATATCAAGAAGATAAAGAGAAAGGATTCATGTTTGAGCCTTTGACACTCAAAATCGAATTTGGGGAGTCCATGGTAAAACAGTGGTTCTGAAAGGCAAGCTTTGGAATGAAAAAATTCTTTAAAAAATATTTTAGCTCATATTAACATTAAGAGCCAGTTCTGGAAACTCAAACATAAAGGGAAATTCCCCTCCAAGATGAAAAGGGAAAATAGTCTATGCCTTCTGGCCCAGGGTCTGGGAAGAAAAGACAAAGGTACTCAAATCTGCAATGTGTCCTTTCTTCACTTCTCTGAGGCAAAATCCCAAGAAGAAAGAGGGATTTCTTTAAGTTGAAGAAAAAGTCAAAAGCATAAGGAGACTGCCATGCAGGGTGATCGCATGCCAACGTGGTAGAGGCGGTAGCTGTAGCAAAAGATGCAGCTCCATAGGTGACCTGAAGCAGTGCTCCTGGCTCCAGGTGCCATGCGCACAATAGAGAAAGGACCCAGAAGTTCCTACGTACCTCAAGGGGGAATGAAGAACTAATTACAATAGTAAACACACATTGCCTGTAAATACGACAGGCATCTTTCTTAGCACATTGTATTTATTAACTCGTTTAATCTATGCAACCACACATTGAAGAAGAACCCCGTTTAACAAAGAAGAAAATGGAGACATGTAACATTTAAGTTCCCCAATGGGGTATAGTTATTGAATATTAGAGCTTCTTTGCAGAAGGGCTAAATGGCACCATGTTAGCTGAGGGCTTTAGGGTAAGCTGCTTAGTTCAGCGATAAAGAACAGTGAAAGCCAAAATTCAAGGGGTATCCATACTGCCAGTGAGAAAAAAATTAGCAAGGAGGACAGCTGGGTCTGCTAAGGCTAAGAGATCGTGCCAGAGGAGGCAAAGTTGTGGTCCTACCTGCCTGATACCTCAGTTGATAGCAGCAGTGAATGAGAATCTGCCCTGAGGCAGAAACCAGTACAAAGACCACCTAAGTACTTCTCCGCAAATGCCATTCAGTCCATAAGCTTCTCCTATACTCATCCATTGGCTTGAGAAGGGGTAGGGAAGGAAAAAATGGCTCTGACATGGAGCTGAACTTGGAACTGTTGATTATTTAACCATTAGATGCTACTTCAAATTTTTTTAAAAATCTATTTAGAGGACACTGGTTCTATTGATTGCCAGTATTTTTTGGCAGCTCCTCCGCTGTCCAGTGAGAATGGTCATCAGCTTGTTATAAAAAATAAAGAAGCTAGAAGGCCTTTGCATGACCATATTATAATATGGGTAAAATTCTACTCTTCATTTGTGCATCTGTACCTGCTGTTATATCTGTGGTAACACCCTTTCCTTTTCCCCTATCTGGCAAAGTCTAACTCATCCTTTAAGTCCTAATCCAAGTGTCATATCTTTTGTGAGAAATATCCCCAGAAGCCCAGGCAGAGTTAGTGACATCAGCCTTGTGCTTCTAAAGCACATAGTCCATGTACCTCTATTATATTGCATGACATCCATCTATTCGTCTTTCTGTCTCTCTCTAGACTCTGAACACTTGCATATTGTGAGCCTCAATAACTGTATCAAATGAATCAAGAACCAAATGGGATATTTGTGTGAATGTCATGGGAACCAAGGATCCATCTCCTTAGATCCTAAAGTTACACAGTTGAGAACACTCAGAAAATATTTGCTAAGTAAGTAAATAGGTGGATTTTTATTATACTTGAGTCTTTATGTTTTTGCATTAGACAGTCTTAGTACGCAAATGTTAGAGTCCCTCAAAATCATTTAAAAAGCTTGATAGATCTCTGTTCTCCTCCAATAGAGTGTCAATGCCATTAAGAGAGAAAATTTTGTCTGTTTCCTTCATCCATATATCCCTAGTGCCTAGAACCACGTTACTTATGAAGTGGACAAAATAATTGTTGACTTGAAAAAAATAAATGGCCAATTATTGGAAGCTCTACTTGCAGACATAGAATCACAGAGGGTGCATCTGGTTTGTGCTCCATTGAGGCTTCTCTTTCAGCTATGTACCAGTTGCTAAATAGAAACAGGAAGCTATTTTTTACTGCCATTTCTTTGAAAATCACTAGTAATACAATTTCTTTGAAAATTGCCTGTAACTACTGCAATAATAGCCTGAGAGAATGCTGTCTCTTCCCAGCCATAGTTTCATGAACAACAGTGCTTCTAGTGAGTTATCTTTCTGCATAACTTTTGTTGAAATCTGTTCAGTCTGGATCCCTCCTCAGCTCTATCAAGTTATAACTTTCCTCTCCGTGGTACCACTCTTCAAACAGCCGTTTCGCTTATAATGAAGGCCAGTGGCTGGCTATTGACTCAGGATGAGGTGGTGCTATGTCACATTCTCACAGCGAGCTGCACAGGGCAGGAGGTCTATAACCATTGTCCAGCCTGGATTCTCCTAGAATTTGAGGGTGATTTTTTTTCCAATTCCATTTTCAAATGAATAGTACTTGAAGTGTCATGCTTTTTACTGATTCATTGATGTTACAAACTGAAAAATTGAGTGTAAAACTGAAAAACATCTAGAAAAGGTATTACAAGAAGAAAATTGCATTTAGAACTGCATCTGCTTGGACATTTTAAAATTGATAATTGAAATATAAACCTGTTTCAAGAGCAATATACCATCACCTTGCACATGATCACTTATTACTAAAAGTAGCTTTGATTTTCTGACTTTTTCCATGAGCTCTGCTTAGGTACCCATGCTGACATCATCTAGGTTCACAGACATTAAGACACTTTCATCCATAATCCCCTAATTCTAAATACTTTTAAATCTAACAGAAGTTGGATACTGGAAAAAATGTAAGATCAGGTTGGTGAAAGCAAAACTGGGCTTTTTTAAAATCAGTTTAGCATAAAATCTGTCATCCCTTAGGCAGGTGGTATAGTGCTTTGCAATTTGATATACATCTTCTCATTTGGTTCTTTTTGTTTGTTTGTTTTGTTTTATTTTGTTTGTTTTTGTTTTCCGATTCGCCGGCCTCTCACTGTTGTGGCCTCTCCCGTTGTGGAGCCCAGGCTCCGGATGCGCAGGCTCAGCGGCCATGGCTCACGGGCCCAGCCGCTCCGCGGCATGTGGGATCTTCTCGGACTGGGGCACGAACCCGTGTCCCCTGCATCGGCAGGCGGACTCTCAACCACTGCGCCACTAGGGAAGCCCATCATTTGGTTTTAACATAACCTTCTAGTAACAATGATCATAGCCTGATGCCCTGGTCTATAAATAGTGCTCACTTTAACTCTCCAAAGTATCCCAGCTTGATGAAAAATTATATGGTCAGTTTACGTATAATATAACCAGGAAGGATTTTATTACCTCTGTGTTATATATGAGAACTCAAACTTTCAGATTTTTAAATTTATTTTTGCTTAATTGTTACTGATTTGTTTTATGTTATAGATTAAAATGAGACCAAATCTTTGGTTTAGTAACCTCTAGGTTATATGACATCTTCTTTGAACCAGAATCTATACAGTATGGTAGAACTAGACGTTTGGTAAGCTCTTCCAAAATCGACTCGTTTTAGACTGTAACTGGATGCTTAAAAATAGGTGGGTCAGTGGGGAAGGAAACTGTATTTATAAAACACCTATTTTGACCTGTGCAATAACATTTGTTGTATAATTAAATCCTCGCAATACCCCGTAATTAATATAAGCATGACTCTTCCCATATTATAATGGGGAAACTGAAGGGAGTTTAAATAACTTGCCGTGATAGCTGCTGCTACTAAGTGACCAAACAAAGATTCAGACCGAGATCTATCC
Source organism: Phocoena sinus (assembly GCF_008692025.1). Classification (NCBI taxonomy): domain Eukaryota; kingdom Metazoa; phylum Chordata; class Mammalia; order Artiodactyla; family Phocoenidae; genus Phocoena; species Phocoena sinus. The sequence goes on from NC_045771.1 coordinate 57,692,610, forward strand.
AATTGCAAAGCCCATAATAAACCACAATGTGTTAAAACTGTAGGCTTAAGTGCACACATGCTTGCAAAGAACAGCCTTTTCAGTGCAATCTTTAGAAACCATGAAATGTTAAAAAATCTAGATCTCTTCACTCACTCCTTCACCACCTTACCCTTACTCCCTCATCTGTTGCTAAACAGCAGTCTTCCATTTTCTTCCTCTTGCCACCAAAGTTCACTCAGGTAATTTTTTTGATATGAGGTAGACATTTTTGCTTTTTCTGCTTATTTTAGTTTTCTAAGTGTTCTAAGTGTTATTTTCATTTATAACGTATTTGATTATATTTTTCATTATTTATTTGCATTACGTTATTTGTGACAGATGAGGGAAAGGTGATTTGTATACAATACTGTGCTTAATCATTGCATATTGAACACAAACATACCTATCAATCAATTCTTTAGTATCAAGTAATTAAATAATTGTTTTGGATGCTTTTTCTAATGCAGAGATATTTGTAATATTGTTATATAGATGTACTTACACATTTTAGAAATATTTGGAGGAATTAGATTGGCTTTGCCAAAGATCTGGGAGTGTATCATAATTTCTTCTACTTAGAAGAAAAGATAGGAATGCAAATGGATCAGCAAATACTTTAGGACCTTTTAGCATAGGAGGTCAGAAAAAAGTTTACTTTTGTGTTTTTTTTCATTCCTTGTTTATGTGCCCAGAGTGATAAGTAAATTCCTTAAAATGGAAAGGGTCTATGCCTTGCTGAGTGAGGGGAATGGGTGGGAAGGACTTAGGGTAAAAAGGCAGCATCACATAGGGTTGGTCTGAGGAACCAATGATTCAGTTTCTTATGAGAGTACTAGGTAAATACAAATTACAATAAAATGTTAGTCATTGTTTTAAATACTTTGTAGGAAGAATCTCAGTGTACTTGATACAATTTTTTCTACTTAATTTTGACAATCTTCCAATTAAAAGTAGGAAGTTCAAAATGAAGGAGAAATAAATTGACTTTAAGTTAGAATTGTTCGTGATTAAAACATTGTCAATTCAGGTCGTGATTCCCTCTCTGAGTTTTGAGACTCCCTGTGTGATAAATACTGAGTGTTCACCAAGCTAAGTTGGCAAAGTACAGCACATGGGCCAAATCCATTCCACCACCTGTTTTTGTAAATAAAGTTTTATTGGAACACAGCCACACTCATTAATTCATGAATTATCTGTGGCTCCTTTTGTACTCCAACAACAGCAGAGTTGGTAGTTGCAATAGAATCCTTATGACTCACAAACCTAAAATATTTACTATCTCATCCTTTATAGGAAATGTTTACCTAGACCTGACTTAGAGAATGGAGATGTTGTAATATATTAAATATTTTATCATACTCTGAACTCATTCTGAAATTCAGTAAATTATAAAACCATTATTAAACATACAAACTCAGTATGTTTCAGATACAAGTTGAATAGCATATAAAAATTTTAACATGAAACAGTTTTGCCATGCATTGGGTCTAAGAGTATGTAATTTATAAGGCTCTGTTATAATATTGCTTTCTCAATAATAATGTTTTATGAACTAGAAGCTGATGATATAGTAAGGAAAATTTCAGTATATAGGCTGTTTTCTTTGCATATGCACAATATTTATAATTAGTCTAAATTATTGATTATATGTGAACATAAACTGAAGGATATAAAAACTTCTGTGATTCAATAGACTTCTATTTCTATCTGGTTGCCTAAAACACTTTGTTTTGGGAAGTGCGTTTCTTCTACTCCCTCTGATGCTCTTGGGGCAGTTAATCGTATAGCCTCAACTCATTCATGATAAGAGTGAATATGTAGTCCAAACAAGGGCCCATCAAAGTTCTCAGGAATTGATAGGGATTTTGGTGCAGACACAACTGCCTCTTTTATATGAGATCACAAGCTACAAGGACCGGGGCTTCCTATGATTATCTTTGCCTGAGATTGAAGCTAAGCATATAGCAGCATAGAAAGATGAAAGAGAATCTTAATGCTATCACATAAATCTCTGGATACAACCATATCCAAAGTAACCTTGACTTTCTACTTCCATCACTCAGTAAATTCCATTATTTTAATTAATCTTGTTTGAGTTGGGTTTCTGTTTTTTGCAATTAAAGATACCTAATTAATTTAGATACAGTTAGCAGAGTTCAAGGCAGATTTTCTCGTTGTGCTTTCTATGTTATTACTCATATGTATCGTTTTGCAAAATATATCTAGACTTAGACTTTTATTTTTCCTTTCTAGTGATAGGCAATATCCTCACATCAGAACAAAAGAGAATAGCTCAATGACATGATATATTGTGAAAGGTTTAACATCATGTTTTGTGTGGTGTAATGAACCCCAAAATACAAAGTTAACTAGATGATTTAAAATGTGCTCATGAAGATGGTTCTCAATGACTTTGTTGCTCAGAACTGGAAACATGCTCAGAGATTTCAAATGGCATTAGTAATAGGGATGTAACTAGGGTTTCCTGGTCCCTACAATGTAGCATGGTCTGCTTATAGACAGAATGCAAAGAATGAGATCTGGATTTGAAGCTGTGTTTATTCAATCGTGTGGATGATAATTCTAAATAGTGGCATATCAGTAAATATAATGTAATGAATAAGTATGTGAAGGTATTCTTAGTTTTAGGCCTTGTTAAAGGCCCCAAAGAAGTACCTTCAAATATCCCTTGAGCTAAATGAGCTTATAATTTAGTTTTGGAAAGAAGATGTTTATATGCAAAAACCAAGTGAAGTAGGCCAAGTGGGAAGTTGTCCATACAATGTAATTTCAACTGCATTTAAGAAAATTCCTGCTTCATACAAAATGCTCATAAACTGGACAAATTGGCCTTAATAGCTTTATTTCTACAGAACTGAGGCTTTATATGCCAAATGACTTTGGAGATGGCATGTGTTGACTCACCTACTCATTGAGATGTAAGAGATTGATGAGCAATTCTTCCCTTAATAAAATTTCAAAGGGCCAAGAGTAAAACAAGAATGATGCTGAAGAAAAATTAGCTTTAATTGCATTTTTGTTCCAGGAAGGCCCAATAACTAAAAATAATACAAGACCAAATGTTAGTCAGATTGAAACCAGGACTCTAATAGCCATTTGTTTTAGAAAAAGGAACCCAAAAGGTCTAATATGCAAAGGCAATTAAGGAAAATTGGTGAAAAAAATAGACAATAAATAAAACTGCAACATTGCAAATTAAAAGGAAGGAAAAAACCAGACAGTGATTGTAACCTCTTCGCCCCAAATCTAATCTACCTCTAAAAGGACCAGTCAGATTTCTCTGAAAAGTAACTAGAAATCATGGGAAAATATCCTGAAGGTCTTAGGCTCATTGGAGGAAGTACAGAGCAGGGTTTTTGTTGAAGACTGAGTCTCCCCAGTGAGTCAGTATCAGAGACTTTGTGGTTCCACAGGTCCCCTGGCCCAGCACGGTAAAGCCTGCAGCCCACCTATGTTTTCTGACCTCACACTTCATACCCACCAAGTCAAGTTCTGCTTCTTTTGATCTCTTTTGAAATTCTATAGAAAGCAAGTCTTTGACACAAACTATTAATGCTTGTCTTATTTGGGATGTATTGGAAAATCAAGGCTTGCACAAAGTCACATGGTGAAAACTAAAAACAGAAACAGCTACCATTGTAAATCTCTCCTGGGTTCCTAAAAGAAAGTGCTCTTTAAATAGACCATACTAAAAAATGCTTGTGTTTTGGTTTCAGAAGAACTTGCCATCAACTCCCTTTTCTGCTTCTTTCTGTCGCCATCACATAGAGATAGCTGTATTTGTACCATGTTAAAATTTTAAGGGCATATTATAATCATTTCAAGAAAGAAATAAAAAACCCCAAACATGAATGTATAGATATTTTGGCTTCTCTCTTGTGAAATGACTGGTGTGTAGTAGACACTAAAACATAAACATAATTTATTCATATATTCTCATGACTTGACATACAGATGTATTTCTATAGAAATATAACATTGGGCTTCCCTGGTGGCGCAGTGGTTGAGAGTCCGCCTGCCGATGCAGGGGACGCGGGTTCGTGCCCCAGTCCGGGAAGATCCCACATGCCGCGGAGTGGCTGGCCCGTGACCCATGGCTGCTGAGCCTGCGCGTCCGGAGCCTGTGCTCCGCAACGGGAGAGGCCACAGCAGTGAGAGGCCCGCATAGCGCCAAAAAAAAAAAAAAAGAAATATAACATTGATAACAGAGTATTAAAGCTTTGAATAAGCATAGTTAGGGAATAAGGAATAATTCCTATTCAATGTTGGGTAGTAAATCATCCAAAGAGTGAAGAACTGGAAGGTAAAACAGAAATAAAATGAGCATCAGACAAGTGTGCTAGAAAATCTTTTTAATATAAATATACATGTCTATTTAAACAAATGTTTTTAATTCCAACTATAAATATTCAATAATAATGACTGAGTATGATCACTAGGAGAACGGCCACCTACAGGTTTCCACCCTCCTGCCTTCCCAACTTATCTCTCATCATTAAGACTTTTACAATCATTGCTTGCAATTTACCATAAAAGTGTCAGATTCCTGTGACTCCTTTTTCAGTTAGCCATGCTGACTTGTCATCCTGACGTTTTTAATTGTTTGTTTCCTTTAATTACAACCAAATTTTAAATTGTATCTCTCTGGTACTGTAGAGAATTCCTTGAGCAATTTCAATTCCTTCTTTTTCCAAGATTGCAAAGACCACGTGCCTGTACCAAAAGCAGCATTCTTTACAACTGAAATTAATTCAGGAAAAGGGTAATGCAGGATAGCCTTCTAAATGAAACAAGAAATAGCTGAGGGATCCCTGTTATCTTTCCTCATTTCATTTAAAATAGGCCGTCTTACATTTACAAAGATAATACTGTTAAATTAACTCAACATGATTAAGAAGTAAACTGTTGGAGTTTTTTTTCTCTACAATAACAAGTCAAAATAAGCTAGCTAAACACATGCATTCTTTTGTTTACTCACTCTCATAGTCACTGGCACGTATCTGAAATACAGCTAACAGGCTCTTTTATTTGGTAGAGTGTGTGTTAACTAACATCTCTTGACATGATGCCAGGTATTGTGTTAAAAGTTGTTTTGTACAACTTAGTCCATTTAAAATCCTAAATATAAACCCTATGTATTAAGGATTACTGTTATCCCCATTTCACAGATGAAAAATTTAAGGATTATCCTGAGTACTGGATTCATTTTATGTGTCACTGAGATCTGAGGATTTGCTTTGATATATGGTCAGAGTGACCCTAAGAACAGCTTGTACTGCTTCCTACAGTCATGAAGACAGCTGTCTTAGTGGTAGATTGAATTATTGGTCCTAATTCATCACTCAGTTGTAAAGGAATGATTCTTCCACATCCTTGCCCATGACTTCATGGTTGGTGGCACACACTTTTTCATCTCTCGAATTTGGCTTTGGACAGGTGATTTGATTTGGCCAGTGGGATGTTAGCAGATGTGAAGCAAGCAGACTTGAATTGTGCTCAGAGGTCACAATACATGACTCCATAACCTGGAGCCAAATCCGACTAACCTAAAACATCCTAAAACAAAGCTTCCCAGCTGAGCCCAACCTATGTAAGTTGAATTGCTTAATTTTTTCGGCCATTAAGTTTTAAAGTGATTTGTTAGGCAGTGCTATCATGACAATAGTTGACTAATACACTGCTACTCCCACCTACTGTCACTTCCACCACTACCTGCCAAGGGTTAACTACAGGGGTTGTGTTGACTACAGGGGTTGCTCCAAGTCCATATGGACACAATACGATTGTGTCAAACTCAACGTTTACTTTGTGCCTCCTGTCCTGAGTCTTCCCTGTTGCTTTTAAGGCAAAAGACGCCTTGGAAACTGCTGGGTCCCCATATTGTGCAACACTCCATGGGAATAAACCGTGGCCAGTGGGGAATAGAGGTGGGTAGGTAAATTTCTTTCTCTTTTTTCTATGGATAGCTTGTTTAGAGAGGGTATTCGTGTAAGATATGACTTCTCTGAAGATGTCTTAGGAAATCAAGTTATCGACATGGCTGTGACCAACTTAGTGATGCATTTTACCTTTGTTTTTTCCTAAGGAATCTGGGCAGAGACAGAAAGGTTAAGTAAATTTGCAGATTTGAGAATGAGCAAGTGGAATAGTTAGTATTCAAACTCAGGCTTTTTGGTTCCAAAATCCAGCATTTAGTCAGTGCATTATATTGTGTTATTTTAAATGTTTTAACAATTTAAAAATAAAATAGAAACAAATTTCAGGCAATTTGTTTATTAATCAAAGTAAGTATTGGATGTATGGAATTTGAAAATGATTCTAGATAGACTTTTTTCCTTTTTTAATATTTAGACTACTTAAATATCAAAGTAAGAGGATTTTGAAGTTAAACAGGAAGTTCAAAGGCTGTCCATAGGAGTTACACCATACTCTTTTTGACAAAAATGAAAGAAATTATAGTCGAACAAATTTGATAATCTTTCTAAAGTTAGTAGAGTTCTGCTGTTTTTGATTTCTAAAATTCAGTTACCATACCAAATGACTTCAAAGCGATTTTCTGAGGTATATGCTATAAATGAACATCTGAAATATAACTATTTGCAGATAATGTCACCACACCAAGAAGTTCTTTTGGAATGAAATAGATATGACAGGTAGGAGATGGTGGGTGAAGGGAGTGATGGGTTTGTAATAGATAGAAACAACACTCTTTCTCCTATAGTGTATTTATTCTTTGTGACAATGTTACGATTGCTTAAGGGTTAAAGTGCAACCATTATTGTGACCTTAAAATGCAGATTTGAACAAGATTTCTTCCCAGGATCTGCTTGTGTCTTGGGAAGAGAAATGGGAAGGGAAGATCTGTTCCAATAAGTTACTATGGATCATTTCATAGTGATTTAGGTTAATTGATGTTATGCAGTGATTCCCAAGCCTCGCTACAAAACTGGACCACTTGAAAAGCTTTTTAAATGCAGATTCCTTGGCGTCACTGCAGATTCTCTGGGCACTGGAAGATAAGATCACACACAGGGTGCTTCTGGAGGTGGGAAAATGCAGATTATAGGCTTTATTAAAATATCTTTCTGCTTTTATTGGGATTCAGAAGGTCAAAAGACCAATCTTTAGATAAGGTATTTTATATACAACTGTATTTTTAGTAATTATTTCCTTTTTGGTTCCACCAAGTTTTGAGCAAATTTTGTTCTGGTTTGTTTTTATTTTATTTTTATAGTGGCAACCTCTCAGCTTTGCTGAGGGAAACAAGGGAAAGAATTTAGGCTCATGATTTTAAAAGATAAATCATTTTCCTGGAGGACTAAGCTTGGCAGTATCAGGTGATGTTTAATATTTTTTAGAATGAAAGTAAGATAATTTGATATGCATATTAATTGCCAGGTAATGAGTTAAGCATTTTATAAGTGTAAGCTCAACAGAAATATTAAGGCTAATAAATAATTTACCAAAAACCACACAACATCTAAGAAGGGGAGACTAAATTTAGGTCGGCTTTGCGTCTCATGGAAGCTCTTAATAACTAGGTTGTATTACTTCAAAATGAGAAGCACTCCAAGGAAGAGACCTGACAAAACAGAAATATTGGGGATTCTTTCCAGTATTCATATATGGTCAAATCATAGCATGATTTTTTGTTTTATAAGGAGGAGGACAGTATGCCTTTTTTGACTGTAAACCTGTAGAACTGATTCTTATAACTTTATCATTTAAAAAATAATCTATATTTACATAATATAAAAATAGTATTATTGATTGAAATATGTCTTCATGTTTATGCAAAACATTTAAAAACCCTTACATTTTATCAATATTTATAAAATAGTACTTTTAAGAATTGCATTGCTATAATCCATTTTATTCTTGGAAGGATATGCCATTCTGAACCTTTCATTAGGATATTTTCCATCCTCTAATCACAGATGACATGGTATATGCTACATGTGGTGTTCTGTTTCACAGTGATTGTTTTGGGTGAATATGTAAGCTATTTGTTAATTTTATATTACCCTTGGGAAAACAAATGAAAAGCTACTCCCTTATACATCTGGTACCATTTCAGAATTAGATGATAAATGAATAAACTAAAACCTTCAAATCCATTCTCTGAAATAACAGATTGCATTTGAAAGACATTTTGAAATATTGGAGAGAATATTTCCATAGAATGTCAGCAAAAAGAAGAGATGTCTACATTTTGCATCAAATTCAGGCAATATTCTAGGGAGGTCAAAATTTTTCCCAAATCAGACACTAATATCCCTTTTATGTTCCCTACATAATAAAGATTTTTAAAAGTTTAACTTGATGCTTTAATTTCAGTAACTTTGTTTAGGGACGTTCCTGTTACTATTTTGAAGTGACATTGATTTCCCAGTGATACACAAATGATTGCAGTTTTATGAAATATGCCTTGCCATATGTTCTACATTTACAATGACTTAATATTACTTAATTTTCTGACTCATACACTCAAAATGATTTTATTTCCTTTGTGAAATGCATACTTTGCAAACTTTTATTGAAATGTGCAATTTATATAGAAAAGTTTACGAATTATAATACATGTATAGCTCAATGAATTCTCATTAAGTGAACACATTTCAATGTATAACCAGTGTTCATATCAAGAAACAGAACAGACACGAGAAGGAGTTGTACTTGCAAGGGCCCCACAGGGTCCTGCTTGGTTTCATACCTGCTTGAGCTAGTACGACTAAGCAAAAGCAGTCGAATACAAAGGTTAAAGTAAAAGAAACTGGTCCAGTATGGAGTCAGATTTGTTCTTCCTGATTACACGTTGAGTTTCTGCGATGGACCAGGCATTATAATAGGCATTAGAGAAACAAGGGTATTCCCTGTCCTCAAGGATCTTCCCTTCCAGTTTGCAAGGAAATATTCTGGGGACTGGGAAGTCTGAGATCAAAAGTGCTGGGCAATTCAGTTCCTGTATAAACTCCATGACACCAGACATTTTTGACTGCTTTTTACTACTGAAATTCACGGACATAGATTAGTTCCTGGCTTATAATTTTCAGGACTGGAGAAGAGCAGAGATGAGAATGACTCTCAGAATTATAGCAGCTTGGAAGTCCTAAACAGAAGCCAGGCTGACAAGGTAGAAAGTTTTGCTTTTACCATTTGGTTTGGGGTTCTGTCTGTTTGGTGTTTTTTTTTTTTCCTTCTTTTTCTTCCTTTTCTTCCAAGCCATGTGACTGGCAGGTTCTTGGTGCTCTGGCCATGTGTCAGGCCTGAGCCTCTGAGGTGGGAGAACTGAGTCCAGGACATTAGACCACCAGAGACCTTCCAGGCCCATGTCATATCAATTGGCGAGAGCTTTCCCAGAGATCTCCATCTCAACAATAAGACCCAGCTCCACCCAGCAGTTGGCAGGCTCCAGTGCTGGACAACACATGCCACACAACTAGCAAGACAGGAACTCAACACCACCCACTAGCAAAGAGGCTGCCTAAAATGTACTGAGTTCACAAACACCCCAAACACGCCACCAGACGTGGCCCTGCCCACCAGAAGGACAAGATCCAGCCCCACCCACCAGAACACAAGCCCTAGTCCCCTCCACCAGGAAACCTATACAAGCCACTGAACCAACTTCACCCACTGGAGGCAGACACCAAAAACAACGGGAACTACAAACATACAGCCTGCGAAAAGGAGACTCCAAATACAGTAAATCAAACAAAATGCAAAGACAGAGAAATATGCAGCAGATGAAGGAACAAGGTAAAAACCCACCAGACCAAGCAAATGAAGAAGAAATAGGTCTTCTCCCTGAAAAAGAATTCAGACTAATGATATAAAAGATGATCCCAAATCTTGGAAACAGAATAGAGAAAATACAATAAACAAGGACCTACAAGAACTAAAGAGCAAGCAAACAATGATGAACAAGATAATAAATGAAATTAAAAATTCTCTAGAAGGAATCAATAGCAGAATAACTGAGGCAGAAAAATGGATAAGTGACCCAGAAGATAAAATAGTGGAAATAACTACTGCAGAGCAGAATAAAGAAAAAAGAATGAAAAGAATTGAGGACAGTCTCAGAGACCTCTGGGACAACATTAAATGTGCCAACATTCGAATAATAGAGGTCCCAGAAGAAGAAGAGAAAAAGAAGTGCTCTGAGAAAATATTTGAAGAGATTATAATTGAAAATGTCCCTAATATGGGAAAGGAAATAGTCAAGTCCAGGAAGCAAAGAGAGTCCCATACAGGGTAAATCCAAGGAGAATACAGCAAGAAACATATTAATCAAACTATCAAAAATTAAGTACAAAGAAAAAATATTAAAAGCAGCAAGGGAAAAGCAACAAATAACATACAAGGGAATCCCCATAAGGTTAACAGCTGATCTTTCAGCAGAAACTCTGCAAGCCAGAAGAAAGTGGCAGGACATATTTAAAGTGATGAATGGGAAAAAACTACAACCAAGATTGCTCTACCCAGCAAGGATATCATTCAGATTCATTGGAGAAATTAAAACCTTTAGAGATAAGCAAAAGTTAAGAGAATTCAGCACCAACAAACCAGCTTTACAACAAAGTGCTAAAGGAACTTCTGTAGGCAGGAGACACAAGAGAAGGAAAAGACCTACAAAAATAAACCCAAAACAGTTAAGAAGATGGTAATAGGAAAATGCATATTGATAATTACCTTAAATGTAAATGGATTAAATGCTCCAACCAAAAGACACAGACTGGCTGAATGGATACAAAAACCAGACCCATATATATGCTGTCTACAAGAGACCCACTTCAGACCTAGGGACACATACAGACTGAAAATGAGGGGGTGGAAAAAGAGATTCCATGCAAATGGAAATCAAAAGAAACCTGGAGTAGCAATTCTCATATCAGACAAAATAGACTTTAAAATAAAGACTATTAAAAGAAACAAAGAAGGATACTATATAATGATCAAGGGATCAGCCTAAGAAGAAGATATAACCGTTGTGCACCCAACACAGGAGCACCTCAGTACATAAGGCAAATGCTAGCAGCCATAACATGAGAAATCAACAGTAAGACAATCATAGCAGGGGACTTTAAAACCCCAGTTTCACCAATGGACAGATCATCCAAATGAAAATAAAGAAACACAAGCTTTAAGTGACACATTAGACCAGATAGACTTAATTGATATTTATAGGACATTCCATCCAAAAACCACAGAATACACGTTCTTCTCAAGTACTCATGGAACATTCTCCAGGATAGATCATATCTTGGGTCACAAATCAAGCGTCAGTAAATTTAAGAAAATTGAAATCAAGTATCTTTTCTGACCACATGCTATGAGACTAGATATCAATTAAGGGAAAAAATTGTAAAAAATACAAACACATGGAGGCTAAACAATATGCTATTAAATACCCAAGGGATCACTGAAGAACTCAGAGAGGAAATCAAAAAATACCTAGAAACAAATGACAATGAAAACAGGACAACCCCAAACCTATGGGATGCAGCAAAAGCAGTTCTGAGAGGGAGGTTTATAGCAATACAATCCTACCTCAAGAAGCAAGAAAAATCTCAAATAAACAATCTAACCTTACACCTAAAGCAATTAGAGAAAGAAGAAGAAGAACAACAACAAAAAAACCCCAAAGTTAGCAGAAGGAAAGAAATCATAAAGATCAGATCAGAAATAAATGAAACAGAAATGAAGGAAACAATAGCAAAGATCAATAAAAGTAAAAGCTGGTTCTTTGAGAACATAAACAAAATTCATAAACCATTAGCCAGACTCATCAAGAAAAAAAGGGAGAAGACTCAGATCAACAGATTTAGAAATGAAAAAGAAGTACCAACTGACACTGCAGAAATACAAAGGGTCATGAGAGATTACTACAAGCAACTATATGCCAATAAAATAGACAACCTGGAAGAAGTGGACAAATTCTTAGAAAAGTACAGCCTTCCAAGATTGAACCAGGAAGAAAGAGAAAATATGAACAGAACAATCACAAGCTCTGAAATTGAAACTGTGATAAAAATCTTCCAACAAACAAAACCCCAGGAACAGATGGCTTTACAGGCAAATTCTATAAAACATTAAGAGAAGAACTAACACCTATATTTCTCAAGCTCCTTCAAAAAATAGCAGAGGGAGGAACACTCCAAAACTCATTCTGTGAGGCCACCATCACCCTGATACCAAAACCAAAAAGAGATGTCACTGAAAAAATAAAACTACAGGCCAATATCACTGATGAACACAGAGGCAGAAATCTTCAACAAAATAATGGCAAACAGAATCCAACAGCACATTAAAACGATCATACACTATGATCAGGTGGGGTTTTTCCCAGGAATGCAAGGATTCTTCAATATATGCAAATCAATCAATGAGATACGCCATAGTAATAAATTGAAGGATTAAAAACCATATGAAATTCTCAATAGATGCAGAAAAATCTTTCGACAAAATTCGACACCCATTTATGATAAAAACTCTCCAAAAAGCAGGCATAGGGGGAACCTACCTCAACATAATAAAGGTCATATATGAAAATCCACAGCCAACATCATTCTCAATGGTGAAAAACTGACACCATTTCCACTAAGATCAGGAACAAGACAAGGTTGCCCACTTTCGCCACTATTATTCAACATAGTTTTGGAAGTTTTAGCCATGGCAATCAGAGAAGAAAAAGAAATAAAAGGAATCTAAATTGGAAAAGAAGAAGTAAAACTATCACTGTTTGCAGATAACATGATGCTATACACAGAGAATCCTAAACATACTACCAGAAAACTACTAGAGCTAATGAATGAATTTGGTAAAGTAACAGGATACAAAATGAATGCACAGAAATCTCTTGCATTCCTATACACTAACGATGAAAAACCTGAAAGAGAAACTAAGGAAACACTCCCATTTACCATTGCAACAAAAAGAATAAAATACCTAGGAATAAACCTACATAAGGAGACAAAAGACCTGTATGCAGAAAACTATAAGACACTGATGAAAGAAATTAAAGACGATACAAACAGATGGAGAGATATACCATGTTCTTGCACTGAAGCAGTCAACATTGTGAAAATGACTATACTACTCAAAGCAATCTACAGATTCAATGCAATCCCGATCTATCAATGGCATTTTTCACAGAACAAGAACAAAAAATTTTACAATTTGTATGGAAACACAAAAGACCCCTAATAGCCAAAGCAATTTTGAGAAAGAAAAATGGAGCTGGAGGAATCAGGCTCCCTGACTGCAGACTATACTACAAAGCTACAGTAATCAAAACAGTATGGTACTGGCCTAAAAACAGAAATATAGACCAATGGAACAGGATAGAGATACAATGGAGAAAAGACAGCCTCTTCAGTAAGTGGTGCTGGGAAAACTGGACAGCTACATGTAAAAGAATGAAATTAGAACACTTCCTAACACCATACACAAAAATAAACTCAAAATGGATTAAAGACCTTAATGTAAGGACAAACACTATAAAACTCTTAGAGGAAAACATAGGCAGAACCCTCTGTGACATAAATCACAGCAAGATCCATTTTGACCCACCTCCTAGAGAAATGGAAATAAAAACAAAAATAAACAAATGAGACCTAATGAAACTTCAGAGCTTTTGCACAGCAAAGGAAACCATAAACAAGGCAAAAAGACAACCCTCAGAATGGGATAGAATATTTGCAAGCAAAGCAACTGACAAAGGATTAATGTCCAAAATTTACAAGCAGCTCATGCAGCTCAATATCAAAAAACAAACAACCCAATCCAAAAATGGGCACAAGACCTAAATAGACATTTCTCCAAAGAAGATGCACAGATTGCCAACAAACATGTGAAAGGATGCTCAACATCACTAATCATTAGAGTAATGCAAATCAAAACCACAGTGAGGTATCACCTCACACCGGTCAGAATGGCCATCATCAAAAAATCTACAAACAATAAATGCTGGAGAGGGTGGAGAAAAGGGAACCCTCTTGCAGTGTTGGCGGGGGTGTAACTTGATACAGCAACTATGCAGAACAGTATGGAGGTTCCTTAAAAAAGTAAAAATAGAACTACAATATGAGCCAGCAATCCCACTCCTGAGCATATACCCTGAGAAAAACATAATTCAAAGTGAGTCATGTACCACAGTGTTCATTGAAGCTCTATATACAATAGTCAGGACATGGAAGCAACCTAGGTGTCCTTAGACAGATGAATGGATAAAGAAGATGTGGCACATACATACAATGGAATATTCTCAGCCATAAGAAGAAACGAAATTGAGTTATTTGTAATGAGGTGCATGGACCTAGAGTCTGTCATACAGAGTGAAGTAAGTCAGAAAGAGAAAAACAAATACTGTATGCTAACACATATATATGGAATCTAAAAAAAAAATGGTTCTGATGAACCTAGGGACAGGACAGGAATAAAGATGCTGATGTAGAGAATGGACTTGAGGACACAGGGAGGGTGAAGATAAGCTGGGACGAAGTTAGAGAGTAGAATTGATGTATATACACTACCAAATATAAAATAGATAGCTAGTGGGAAGCAACTGCATAGCACAGGGAGATCAGTTCGGTGCTTTGTGACCACCTAGATGAATGGCATAGGGAGGGTAGGAGGGAGGCACTAGAGGGAGGGGATATGCTGACATATGTATACTTATAGCTGATTCACTTTATTATACAGCAGAAACTAACACCACATTGTAAGCAATTATACTCCAAGAAAGATGTTAAAAATAAAATTTAAAAAAAAGAAAAGAAAAAGACACAGAACATTACCTGTATCCCAGAAACTTCTTTGACCATTATCAATACCTGTGATAACCTTTATCCTGATTTCTAGCCCTTTGGATCCCTTTTTACCGTTTTTCAAATTTATGTAAGTGGAATTATACCTTAAGTACTCTTACTTCTGGTTTTAATTCAAACTTATATTTATGAATTTCATCCATGCTGTTGTTTGTAGCTATAGCTTGTTCATTTGCATTGCTTAATATTCCATTGAACAAATATATCACAGTTTATTAATTTTATAGTTGATGAGCATTAGATTGTTTCTAGTTTTTAAATAATTCTGCTATGAAAATGATTATACATATCCTTTGGTTTACATATGTTCTCATTTCTGTTGTGTTCATCCTTTGAGTGGACTTGCTGGGTCCAAGCTTTCATGTAAATTCAGCTGTAGTACATACTACCAACCTGATGTCTGAAGCAGTTTTATCAATTCACTATCATAAGCTGACCCTGAGTGTTTCAACTGTTCCTTACCCTTGCTGACACTTGATTTCATCTGTCATATTCAGGTTAACCATTTGGGTGAGGGTGTATAAATATAAAATTGTGGTTTTAGTTTGCACTTCCTTGGTAATTGATTAAGTTGAATATCTTATCATATGTGTACTGGCCACTTGCACATTATTTTTTGTGATTATACCTATTCAAGTCTTTTCTCCAATTTTTTACTGGTATGTCTACGTTTTAAAAATTGTTTTGTGAGGGTTCCTTATATATTCTGGACATGAATCCTTTGTCCAATATAAGTCTTCAAAACTCTTCTCCAATCTATGACATGCCATTATACTGTTAACAATATCTTTGGATAAACAGCCATTTTAAATTTTAATGTAGTGCAATTTGTTCTGTTTTCTCTTTATAGCTAGTGCTTTTTTGTACTTTTCAAAAAACTTTTACCTACCCCAAGATTATGAACACTTGTCCGTATGTTTTCTTCCAAAAGTATTATAGTTTCACTTTTCACATTTAGATCTATAATTCATGTCAAATTAATTTTTACGTGTAGTTTGAAGAATGGGTCTTAGATAGATAGATGGATAGATAGATAGATATAGATATCCAATTGATTTAGCATCATTTTTGAAAAGACCATTCTCTTTGCATTGCAGTGACAGATCAACTTTACCCCTTGTATTAGAGAACTGTGAATCCTTTTCCGTACTGGTATTTTTGTTTATCTGTGCACCGATCCAATACCATCTTAAATATTAGAGCATTATATAATAGGTCATGTCTGATTTTTCTGCTCTTCTATAAATTTGCCTTGGTTATTCTTGGGCTTTTGAATTTCCATATAAATTTTAGAATCAGCTGTTGATTTTCAAAAAATATATTAGCTAGAATTTTGTTTGGGTTTACATTGTACCTATACACTAATTTAAGGAGACTAGACATCTTTAGAGCATTGAGTCCTCCGATCTATGAAGATTATGTATCCCTTCATTTAAAGGCCTCTTTTAATTTTGTACTTTTCAATATAGTTGTATGCATTTTTCCATTAAATTTATTGCCAGGTATTTGATGTTTATGTTTTAAAATTATAAAGGTAATTTTTTAAAGTATTTTATTTTTTCTATATTGGACTTGATATATTCACTTATTTCTCATAATGTAGATTCTATTGGATTTTCTACACACACATCCATGTCATCTGAAAATAATGAGTTTACTTCTTCATTTCCAATCTTAATGTCTTATTTTCTTTTCCTTGCCTGATTGCACTGGATAGAAATTCTAGTCTAATTTTGAATAGAAGTGGTAACAGAGAACGTCTTTGTGTCTTTCCTATCTCGGGGGAAGTTGTCACCGTTCATTATTGTGTTTGCTGTATGTTCTTTTGAAGATACTCCTTTTTCCAGATTGAGGGAGTTCCTTCCTAGTCCTAATTTTCTAAGAATCCCATTGTGAGTGTTCACTGTGTTCTCCATACTCCTCCCTCCTCTCCAGCAAATCTTTGTTTTTTAAGCACCCTGTCTTGGAAAAAATTCTTCTCTGCTCTTCCGAGGCATTTTATTTCCTTCAATTCTCATTGCTTCCACAGCTCTCCAAACGTCTATATAAACATGATATTTGAATTTATCTCACTTTATCTAGTTACTGCAGGAGGATCATTTGCCTGCTGTAACCTAATCCATCCTGCCCAGAAGTATACTGTTAATATTTTAATATTTCAAATCTTAGTATTTCAAAACTTCTGTTACTTCATTTTTATAATTAAAAAATTTTTTAAATTTATTTTATTTTTGTCTATATTGTGTTGTCTTCGTTGCTGCATGCAGGCTTTCTCTGGTTGCGGCGAGTGGGGGCTACTCTTCATTGCAGTGCGTGGACTTCTCATTGCAGTGGCTTCTCTTGCGGAGCACGGGCTCTAGGTACTTGGGCTTCAGTAGTTGTAGCTTGTGGGCTCTAGAGTGCAGGCTTAGTAGCTCCATGGCACGTGGCATCTTCCCAGACCAGGGCTTGAACCCATGTCCCCTGCATTGGCAGGCAGATTCTTAACCACTGTGCCACCAGGGAAGGCCATGTGTTACTTCATTTTATCATTATCTATTTTAAGTTCCATCTGGGTAAAGTTTATTTCTTTACCATTCAGAATAGGGTTTGCTCTTTTATTGGGGAATTTAAGACAAATGCTTTTGTGACACTTTTTACTTGCTTTTTTAAGAATGTTTTATTATGTTATTTATGTTTTCTTTGCTGAATACCTAGGGGAAATATAGAATACTGGCTTTCAATCTTTTTCTTCTGCTTTTACATGCATGAAGGATGACATTCGTTTGTATATCACATTCTATTAGCATACCTGGAACATAATATAATTCTCATGCCAGAAGTATTAGTCTGGCTTTGTGCTCTAATTTTATATTTCTTATTTCTCTCATGTTGACATTTCAATTAGTAGAAAGTATCTGTACATGGTTAACCTGTTATTCTTATTTCTAATATTTTTCTGAATTGTCATTTTGTCAGTACAAATTGTATTTTGATAAAAAGATGAGCTCTTTTGCCATATCTTAGCCCCAAATTCCATTTCAAGCACTTAATATATCAAATGGGCTGAAGTCAAAGTTTTCCTTGTGTCATAGAAATGAAAACTCTGAAATATGTTTATGTCAGATGGGGTGTCATTACACTCCCAAATAGAAATGGCTTATAGGAGCATCTGCTGCAAAGACCTTCTGTACTTAATGGAATCAAGGTGAACAAATTGAAAAGAGTGATTTTTCCATCAAATACACTTATGATAAAATAAATGAAAATTTTATGCTAAATAAATGCATGCTGCATTAAAATTATTCTTACTGATATCTAAAACTTTAGAATATTCCTTAGGGTTTAGACTATTTTTGTAAAAGTTACTGAAAATGTTAAATATTGGGGCTCAGTTTTTCCATAAGAGAGTTTTTTCCATAAGATTAATTATTTTAAAAAATGAATATGCTTGATAAAAAGATGCTGATTTGACTCGAAATTAGGTACATCTCAAGTAATTTTTCTGATTAGTTTTAAAAACAATAAATTTTCTGATTAGTTTTAAAAACAATAAATAATATAGCACCATATGTCTAGCAGGATAATTACAATGTTAATGTCCTTTAAAACTATATTCTCATCTGTGCTAGGCACAGATTTCTTGCACTTTCACAATGAAATTATTCTTGTTTTATTATTATTATTGTTAGACCCTAGTAATATCAAATCGTGTACACAGTCCCTCTTTTACAATATTTGCTGTTAGTCATAAAATATTTATTGAAGCTCTCCTATGTTCTGTGTTACATCCTTTGAGAATCATATTCAAAGTGTAACGCTTGACCTCTGAATTCAAGTAAGTTACAATTTTGTTAAAGCTTGTATACTTATATAAGGTGCAAAATAGACAGGCAATTGGATATAGGGTATTATTCTCAAAATATAGTCTTGGAATATGTATGTCAGGTTATCTGGATTGCTTGCCAAAATTGTTGATTCTGAAGCCCTCTACAGACAAAATTAATCCGAATATCTGTGAGTTAGGACTGGGCATACACTCTTTATACAATTTTACATTTATTTTGCTCTGCATATAAAACTTGAGGACCACTGGTAAGGCAGTAAAAAGCTTGGAACCAAACTTATCATTAAATTAAAGAATATCACTTACTAATGAAATGTGTGGTCTTCAGAAAGCTTTTTAGCCTCTCTCTAGCTCATTTTCTTATATTTAAAGTAGGGATAATGTCTGTAGGTGGGAAAATTAGATATAATGTATGCATACTGACCAATATAGAGCATGTCAAATCATAATTGCTCAGTAATGCTATTATTCACATGCTTTAAAAAATAGCCAGGAATGATGTTAGAAACTAAAAAATCACTCACAAAAGATTTCCACTGATGATTAGGATAGGTTAGTTTGCAGTAAACATGTTCCCACAAAACACCTAGAAAAGTTGTGAAATTTAAAAAGGAAAAATCAGCAAAGGCATTGGAGATCTACTGAAGCAGTTAAGACTAGAGGGACCTAGATTTTAGAACGAAGGGAACAGAGGTGAGATGATTTTTGCAAGTAGAATTCTGTGCAGGGCAAAAGTAGTTTTGGAGAAAGCCCTGGGGCAAAGAGATGCAGATACTAGCTATTAAAAGAACTGGAAGTCACCTGGAGTCCACTGAAGTGGCAAAGCTGGAGTGAGATGAACAATACTAGTTAAGGTCCACACTTTAATATTCTAATTTACGCATGTCCTATATTAAAGTGATTTTGTCCTTTTATTAATTCTCTAAAGCAGTAGTCAGTGACACTTTATAAAACAGGGGAACTGGTGAAACTAGCTGCAGTTGTTTCTGAACTCACAACTGATATTCATCACTTCCCTCCTCAACTATTCCTGGATTCCCCTCAACCTCAGCCAGTACTTTTGCTGGCCTGGTAGAGACCCAGACCTTCATCACTCTTATAGTTATTATGCCCTTTTCAGGCTATGGTTGCTATAAATGCCCATTTCTGTCAGTTACTGAACATGGTTGCAAAACAGGCACCCCAGTGAATTCCTCAAGTTTCAGACATATCTGCCTCCATTCATACATATCTGCAGCAACTCTATTTCCTCATGATGATCGGGTCAGTCAGAGTGGCTGACACAGTAACTCCTTTCTTTGATGCTTTTTTTTTTTTTTTTTGCGGTACGCGGGCCTCTTACTGTTGTGTCCTCTCCCGTTGTGGAGCACAGGTTCCGGACGCGCAGGCTCAGCGGCCATGGCTCACGGGCCTAGCCGCTCCGCGGCGTGTGGGATCTTCCCAGACCGGGTCACGAACCCGTGTCCCCTGCATTGGCAGGCGGACTCTCACCCACTGTGCCACCAGGGAAGCCCTCTTTGATGCTTTGAAGAGCATTGAATGACCCGGTGACAATTCACAGGTTATTGGATTCTGTGGTGAAAAAATCCTTCCTCACCTCAGCTCCCACTCCCACCAAAGAAAAAGGACCTCAAGTAGAGCAGAGCCTAAACTTATATGGATAGAAAACAAAAACTTCTCAAGTCGATCACTTGGAAAGATGGTGAGAGCAGTCTCTCTTACTTCCATCCTTTGGGTTCCAGGACTCAGTATTCTGCCTACAATAGCACCATAAACGTGCCCTAACCCTGCAAGTTATGCCCATACTAGTGATTTAGCTGCCCCTGTAAGAGACTATGGCAATATTCTATCAGTCCAGCAGCTGACAGGTGATGCAGGATATGGAAGACCAGTGGATCCTTTGGTATGAAGCAGTGTTATGCAGTATCACGCTATAATTAATTAGACGTTCTGTGAGTCCTTGGACTCCTCTGGCCAAGGCTTTGTGGGTAGAAAAAGTAAACCCATAACTGGAATATGTACCAGTCCCAATAAAGACAAGTTTCTGTATCGTCTAGGGAAGAAGGGATCAGATATATTCAAATTGCTATCAAGGAGTGGTTGGATTCATCAAGGGATGGTACCATATTGAGGATTTAGTGTCAATTTTTGCTGCTATTGGGTTGGACATTTAGGAGCAAGAATGGTTAATCAGGCTTAATGAGATAGAATACAAACTATTAGGTGTATGCATTGCCTCCATCCTGCCACCATGGTTATTACACTCATGTGCCTGTTGTGAAAGCACTGGGATGACTGAGCAGGGAAGTTGGCTGATCTCAACCAGATGTCAAGTTAGCCATATGATCGCTTAGTGCCTCTTCTGCAATGGGTGGGCATTGATATGAGATACAAAGAAGCACATACTTTTCTTACAGTTCCCGCTAGCTATTAGTTGAGAGAAGAATTCTCTTTTGGAAGTGGCAGTGCTTGAGAACTTGAGAAACGAAGTGACATGTAACTTTTAGAGTGCAGGGCATTATCAAAGGAAGAAAGAGGTAGGGAGACCAAAGAAATTTAATAAAGCCTGAAAAAAGCCCTGAAGAGATTTAATAAACAACTAGGTTCTCATCCTAGTGCTTTCAGAACAGGCACACGAATGGACTAGCCATAGCATCAGGAATGGAGGCAATGGTATGTATTCTGTCTTACTGATCAGCCAGAGAAGACAGAAGACCTCAAGTTTGAGGACTTTTTTGTTGTTGTTGTTGTTGTTGTTTTTGTGGTATGCGGGCCTCTCACCGTTGTGGCCTCTCCCGTTGCGGAGCACAGGCTCCGGACGCGCAGGCTCAGCGGCCATGGCTCACGGGCCTAGCCGCTCCGCGGCATGTGGGATCTTCCCAGATGGGGGCACGAACCCGTATCCCCTGCATCGGCAGGCAGACTCAAGTTTGAGGACTTCTGTGCCAGGAGGTAGCAAAAAATTACAAAAAAAAAAAAGGCATAACACCTTCACCTCTCTGACAACGTAGCCCGGAGCTGGGCATAAATATGAGAAAACCACAGCGTTCTTATTGCGTATTCATCATCCTAATATCCTGAAGCCATTTAAGTAACATGAATGGCCCAGCACTTTCCTGTGTTAAATCAACACCTAAATCACCTAGTCCTTTGTTATGAAATGTTCTTCCAAGTGTATTTCCACATGTATTTATTTCAGTGGTACTGAGGAAAATTGCAAGTTTTGGAGCCAGACAAACCAGGTTCAGATTTTATCTCTTAATTTGATGAGGTTATTTAAATTATCTGAGATTCTTAATGCAGAGCCAGTCACATAGCAGGGACTTATTAGACACTAATGGATATTATTGTCAGTATTATTTATCGTAGCACTAAAGAAATTTAATAAACAATTCCAGGATTGCCACTCTAGGAAAAAAAATCCTTCAACCTTTATAAGATAAATTTTATTATTTTTTTGTAAAGAAATAGATTAAATGTCACTATTTACATGTTTTGTATTGACATTTACAAAGGAGGCATATTTGGCCTGAAGGTTCCCAGAAACAAGACCTTTACATTATTTAGTTTATAGTTTTTCACTCCTTCGGTCAAATCAGGTGCATATCAGTTGCTGCTACTTTCTCAAGGTGGTTTATTTATCAGGCCAGCTAGATGGAGCTCAATATGACTTTTAAAATTAAGAAGGAAAGTTAATATTCTTTCCAGAATATTATCTACATCAATATTTCAGTCATTCACCCAGGTCATGTAAAGCTGCAGTTTAAATTCCCAACACACCATGGCTTAGACATTTTATGATGCCAGGCATTCAGGAGAGTTGACTTATTAACCAAAACATAGTGTTTAACCTCTTGTGGTTCTCATCAGGCAAATGTATTCTGACTTGTCAAATTCACCTCTCTGTATATTCTTAGGGTCTGAGAAATTATTTTTTAAGCAAGTTTCCCTAGCTATATTATAATAGCTCCATCACTCTGTCAAGAAGAGGATTACTTTAGCTCAACCATACATATAAACACATATGAACAGTTTCTGCTAAATGCAAACAAGAGCAACAGTTGTTCTTTTTTTTTTTTTTTTGCGGTACGTGGGCCTCTCACTGTTATGGCCTCTCCCGTTGCGGAGCACAGGCTCCGGACACGCAGGCTCAGCGGCCATGGCTCACGGGCCCAGCCGCTCCGCAGCATGTGGGATCTTCCCGGACCGGGACACGAACCCGTGTCCCCTGCATCGGCAGGCGGACTCTCAACCACTGCGCCACCAGGGAAGCCCAACAGTTGTTCTTTATATATGTCACTTGACTATAATGCTTTTAAGATCATGAAGCATAATATATACTTAAGTCATAAAATATTAGTTAAATTTCTTTGGTTGGAGTTCATTTGCAGACTTCAGTGCTCTTGAGCAGGTTTGAGCAGAGAGAGATTTATTACTAGGTATTTAAAGGCTTACAAAAATCTTTGGAGTTGCTGAAGAAATAGGGTAAATCAATACTTCGGGCCAACTCTCCAACTACTGTCTACCATGGACAGTAGACAAGCAGACCAAGTAGAAAGATTTCTTTCACTGCTGTCATTCAGGGTTAGCTTTGAGGAGCTCTGTTATGTAGTGGCTATCAACCTTTTGCTGGTACCAGAATATCATGAAGAAAAAACACTTTTCTTCCTCTGCTAACTATAAAACAGACCACATTTTTTCTTCCTGGGGTAGCTGGCCATAGGGAGCTTGCTTAGCTGGCCATAGGGAGCTTGCTTAAGACCAAAGGTATAGTTAAAGCTAGGGCAGCTAAACAGTGGGAACAGGGACCCTGAGGACCCTATTCAGGCAAGTTATTCATCTTTTCTGATCTGCTAGGGCCCATCCCACATCAGCATCCATTGAACAATGACATGCTCCCTGCACATGATTCAACAAATCAAATGATACTCCACTCATGATGAACAGTTTGAATGTCATAATCCCGTTGTATTTGTGGGTCCAACATTCAGTCTTTACTGAGGGTCAGTAGTAAGCCAGGAACTGACTTTTCCAACTGAGACTAGTCCTCATCAGAAGAAGGCAGGGTCTTACTTCTGCACTGTGGTTCTTTTTTGGGATTGGCAAGAGACATCATATGATGTTTCCAGGCGTCACATACTACCACTGGGACTGCTTTGTTATAAGGCTCAAATGGTATGGCAGCTTATACCATAGTTTGAACCTGCTGCAGAGCCTTCTTTTGCTCTGGTCACTACTTAAACCTGGCAATCTTATGGGTTCCCCAGTAAATGTGTAGGGTAGTGAACTCAAGTATGACATATATTGCTTCTAAAATCCAAAAGACCCAGATAAATATTGTGCTTGTTTATTAAACAGTGTAATGTGCAGCGGTTTTTATCTCCCTTTAGAGGGGGTCCCTGACATGCCTCACACCAATGGACGCCTAGATATTTCACTGCTACGCAAGCTGCAGAATTTTTGTGGGATTATTGTCTGTCTTGTCTCATGATGTGTTTTAAGACATTTGTAATTCTTCCCATTTCATGCTCACTTGATCCAACTAACATAATCATAGTAATGTGCTGGATAGTATGATGTTCTGTAGGTTATCATAACAATCAGTATGTCTCTGGTCTGTATATTAGAGCAAGAGAATTGACATAGCCCTGAGATAAGACAGTGAAAGTATGCTGCTCTTCCAGCCATGTTTGTACTATTTTGATTATTTTTAATAATTGGGATAAGGAAAAGCATATTTTAAGTCAAGAGCTGCATACCAGGTGCCAAGGGTATGTTAATTTGCCACTGGAAAGATAGTTATACTAAACACTTGATTACTCCAAGATACATGGAATTACTTTTGACTCCTGTTATGTGGTATCTTTGTATCAAGTCAGTCTGTCATCACCTGACCATCATAAGCCCCAATGTTACTGGTAGATCTCATTAATGTTTTGGAATTCTGGGGCTTAGTGTTTGGTCAGAGTTAGGATCTAATTATCTTTAGAAGATCAACATATTTCTCTTTTCCCAGTGCATAGTTACATTGAAAAATATTGACAGGTCGCAGTGGGTAAGACTTGAAAAAAGACCCAAATTGTGAGGTACCTTTCAATCAGTGAGTTCCATGTCTAGCAACTGGTTTATGTCTGTGAATTAAGAAGCTATATCTGGAGCCTGTGCTCCGCAACGGGAGAGGCCACAACAGTGAGAGGCCCACATACCACAAAAAAAAAAAAAAAAAAAGAAGCTATGAAGTGGATTTCTGCCCATTAGATCTAGAATTTTTTGGCTTCTATGGGTTTTCAAAAACAACCATTTATTTCATTCCTAGGAACTGCATAATTAACTAAACTTCACCACAAATTCATGTGGGTCCAAAACACCCTGATTACCACTGAGTCTCTGGCTCATTATGGAAACTGACTCAGTTGTTTCTTACAGATGAATGCCCTCACCCTATCCCTTCCACTTAGGGAGCTCATCTGTAGAGGGTAGCCATCAGAGCATTTTTCAAGATGAGTGCTTCCTTCACCAGTGAATTTCTTAATGCCTTAATATGGGGAATGTCCTTCAGACATTCCTAGGAGCCAAGGTTAGAGGCCTGATCATCAGATTGCACATGGTAGATCTAGCCCCAAATTCCCATTTTACAGAGCTTACAGACTCTTTCCTTTATATCAAGGGTCAGATAACTATTTCTATAAAGGACCAAATGATAAATACTTTAGGCTTTCTGAACCATTCGGTCTCTGTCACAGCTGCTGAACTCTGGGGTACAGTGCAGAAGCAGCCATAGACAATATGTAAATAAGTTGGCATGGCTATGTTTCAATACAAGTATTTGCAAACAGGTCGTGGGTTGAATTTGGCCCATGAGCCATACTTTGTCAGTCCTTGCTCTACTCTGTGTTAAGGAAGTTCTTGTCTTTCAACTTCACCACCTGTAAGGGGGCATAGTAAGGGGGAAAGTGACAGATAGCAGACTGACCATTAAATAAATATATGCTTCCTTTCCATTGTTTACAGTTGTTTCTGGGAACAAGGTCCCCATTCTGAGTAGTCTGGAGAGCCCTCAGCTTGACTTTCAGGTGGAACCCTGTGAATAGTTCTCACCTAAATGTGTAAACAGAAGTGGATGTGTGTCAGTTCTGGGCCAAGGCAGTTTAGTGTCCTTTATCTCTTCTTCCTCTACCTCCCAGCTGAATGTGGAGAATATTGAGGCTGAGCCTAGTGGAAAAACAGTACAGATGAAGCGTGGATCCCTAAACCATCAAGTAGAGAAACGATGCCAATAAATAAGCACTCTCCCATTGAAATTTTGCATGAGCAAGAAACAAGCTTTCCTTTTGTTAGATCATTGAAATTTGGGGTTTATTTGTTAGAACAGCTAGAATTACCCTAAATAATCTAGCAAAGCAATAAAAATCTCACACATAAGCTACACTGAATAGGGCAGAAGCTGGGAAAAGTAAAAGAGAGAGGCAAACTTTAGGAAAATATAAAATGCAGATTTCAGAAAATACCAGCATACCATAGCATCTAAATTTGGGTGTACCTCATTGGAGGATGATGTTTGTGAAGAAACCTGTAAAACAGGGCAGGAGGTAGAATCCCTTCTGAAACAAGGTAGGATGTAAGGATCAGAGCAAAGGCAGCTAGTCACATTCATATGACTCAGAAGAGCCGTATTTTAAAATCTGCATTGAAACAACAGATAAAGGAATTCTTGACCCGTGAAGCTTTGAAAAGAGCATTGGATCTTCCCACCCTCACTTTCTGAAGGACTCTTGCTTCTAGTCCAGGAGAATCCATCTATTTTGAATATGAATTATGGAAAAGAAATTTGGTCATCCTTCATCTAAAGACACCACAAGAAAGAGGATAAAAATCAGTACAACATTCTGGCAGGTAACAATCACTGGCCAGAAATATTGTCAACACTAAGCTATATCTTATTAAAATTATTGAAATGTAATTATAAAGAAGGTATTCCTTAAACATCCAAACAAATATACTGAATCTCTTGGAAGCAAAAGAAAATGTTTCACATTAGATATCTTTTTTTACAATAAAATTATTCATTAGAAAAAAGATGTTCAAGATACATAAGGGGAAAAATGTAAACCAAGGACATTTTATATACCCAAGCTGTCTAGTGTAAAGGTTATTGATAGTTTTGAATATACAGATTAGGGAATATTGTGTTCATGACCCCTTCCTGAAGAATCTACTAGAGCACAATTTTCATGCATCCAAGGAGTTATAGGAAAAACTCATTAAAAGAGTGATGATAAGTAATAAATACCTTAAGAGTATTCATTGTTTTTTATACTAAAAAATTGAAATAAAAGTAGCAGAATGGTTTGTAAATGTTAAATGTTCTGACAACACAGAAATGACAGCTAATAGAAATGGCATAAGTGGAGAAAAGGTAGAATGTTGAAAGTCAAAGTATATTGTTTGGAGCTGACAAACTAAAAAGTAGCTTAACCACATAAGGGTACAAAGGTAAACACAAAGAAAGATAATCTTGTTGAATAAGGCTGATAGGTAGAAGAAATGAAGAGAGAAAAGAAGCTACATGCCACATGGTTTTCCACTTCATAAGAAGGTAAAAGTATAAAGTTAAACCCTTGCTATATAAATACAAACTAATTATCAGAAAAGTAACAATAAAAAAGGGAAAGAGTCCACATAGTGAAAAAATAGATGAAACATTAGATAAAATGCAGAACAGGAACCAAACTTACTGTCAAACCAATCAACATTAGTGTGCTTAATCCAATTAGAAGAAAATATTTTAAATTGTCTTTCAAAGCAAAATCCAACCCTACATTGTATAAAAGAGGCATAGTTTACCTGACTTAGAAATGTTGAAAAATAAAAAGATGGACAAAGTAAACCAGAAAAAGGGAAATGAAAAAATAGCAGGTATCTTTCAGTTTTCCACAGTATGATGGAAACTGCCTAAAATTCAATGTTTCCAGACATCCTCTTGCAAAACACATAAGAAACAAGAAAATAAAATACATTTCACCTACCTACCACATAAAACTAGAGCATAACTAAGGGACATGGATGACAAAAAACTCCAATATTCATGGAAATGGGCAATAAAGAGCCAGGGTCAGAAGAGTTCTCTTTAGAACCCACCCCAGAGTTGAAAGTCAGGTAGGCAACCCTACAGAGAAGGGGAGAATGTGCTTGGGACCTGCATTGGTGGAAAATAGATTATATCAACTGATATCTCTCTAACTGGGAAATACTGAACATGACCTTTCAACTAGGAGTCAAAAGAAAGGGGATTAAAAATGAATGGGAAGGCTTCCCTGGTGGCGCAGTGGTTGAGAGTCTGCCTGCCGATGCAGGGAACGCAGGTTCGGGCCCCGGTCCGGGAAGATCCCACATGCCGCGGAGCAGCTAGGCCTGTGAGCCATGGCCACTGAGCCTGCGCGTCCGGAGCCTGTGCTCCACAATGGGAGAGGCCACAACAGTGAGAGGCCCGCGTACTGCAAAAAAAAAAAAAAAAAAAAAAAGTTATAAAAATTAATGGGACCAAATGTGATAGTTTGAGAAGTCAGCACCTCTGGAGAAGAAGGTACACCTTAGAAAGGGAGATGTTCTTTGGAGACTGGATGGCGATAAGAAAGGACCATCCTAAAACAAAATATTTATTAAAAAATTAGAAGACAGAGAAAGTGCTCTTTAAGACTCTTAATCTCACTGTATTAATAGTAGATGTTATAAAGGTATATCAAGCAAAAACAGAAACAATGAAGGGATTATTACCTTGATGACTGACTAGGTAGAATTTAGACTAAATTAGAATAAATGTACTAAATGTGAGACAATAGGACATTTAGTAATGTAAAGCTAAAGTTTACTATTCACAAGTATGTAAAGCTAAAGTTTACTATTCACAAGTGTTATATAGCAATTATGAATATTTATATTCCCAATAGTATAGCATAATCTTAATAGAGCAGAAACTACTGTATATGCAAGGCCCAGCAGACATAAATACACTAATTATAGAAGATTTTAACATATACTTCTCAGTCTAAAGAGGAATAAAGTAGATATGAAAACAAGTCAGAATATAGAAGACCTAAGCAATTTTAACCCAATTTACCTTATGAATATGCATCAAAATTTGTTTTTCCAAAATAGGGAATGATATTCCTTTTCAAGTGCACATTGAGCATGCACACAGTTGACCATATATATGGGCATTAAGGAATACAAAATTTTAAGTTAGGCATAATGCATTATCATGCTCAGATCACAATTTAATAAAGACAATTATTGACAAAACCAAAAATAATCAAGCCATATGCTTATATCTATGCAATGTACTGTGAGTATATTTTGCTTCAAAAAATATTTTTTAAAAACTTCAAAAAAATAATAATGCATGAAAATCAAAGGGGCAAAGGTGAGAGAGTTTGAAGAGACTTCCACGGGCAAAGTTTGAGAGAATCTGATAATTTAAAATGTAAGGATAATGAAGGACTTCAACTTCCAGCCATGACAGAGTAATTCGTTCTGAATCTGCCCTTCTGATGTAAATAAGTAGAATAATGGACAGAATAAATGAAATGACTGTTTTCAGACATCGAACAACAGGCAGCACAGGACTGTTATCCCCAAGAAAGGGTAACAAATGAAGTGATTCCTGTGATTGCCCTGATTTTCTGCTGGAGGCGTGATAGAAAGTGAAGAAAACCCACAGAAAGCATGAAAGACAAGCTGATTTGAGAAGACAGAGGTCATCTGACTTTCAGAAATTTGCCCAAAGACACAACAGAAAAAACTGGTGGATTCAACCCTAGTCAATATTCAACCCTGGGCACTCCAGCTTCAGAGTCTGTGCTCTTCACTGCTACACTATGCTTCATACATTGCACTTTAGTATGTAGGATCCAGTGCTCTCAGAATCCAAAATTCAAACCTTAGCTGATTTTCTCTTGGAATCTGAGTAAGACGGCGAATTTGAGACAAGAGAAAAATAATGGGTTGCTTTTGAAAATTACGATTGTTAACTTCCTCATGGTTATAGACACATTGCTGTCATTAGAAAGAGCCAGTTTTTGTACTACTGAACTGGAATATGTCCTATAGTTACATCAATAGCATAAGTAAAGAGCTTTCATTGAAAGATGGTTCTATGTATCATGAATTATTTAAGAAAACTTCCACAATCCGAGAATAACATGCTGATCAATCAAGTTTATAGCACAATAGGCTGACAGACCGTATAGAGTAGGCTAATATACTTCAAACAGCTTAGTTGGGAAGTAACTGTGCAGTTGTATGCAGGTATTCATTCACTCTTGCTTTCTCAGAAAAAGTTCTAAGATCAAACTCGGACAGGGTTCTGATACTGAAGTTGACAAAATCTACAGCAAAATTAAATGAAAGCCTAAAATAACAAGCAAGTGAAAATAGTGGAGTAAGGACCTTAAAAAATCCTCTCATCCATGAAAGCAATAAGAACAGTTGCAAAACTTGTTAGAATCAACTTTGTAAAGCTCTGAGAATTAAACAAAAACTTGTGGAGAATTTATTCGAGAAAAGCAGCTGAATCTCTGTAAGAACAGTGGGCTTTGTGGCATTTTAGGTTGCTCTATTTCTTTTATTCCTTAACTCCGCAATAGCCTGGAAAACCAACAGCCCCCAATCACAGTGAAAAGAAATCAACTGGAGTCACTGAAAGGGGTAGAATGGAGTTGAAGTTCCTTTAAAATCCCAATCCCAGAAAACTATCATTATTTGACATGTCTGGTGGTTCAATGGAAGACCACATTTTCAAGGCTGACTTTATTTGAACTGATACAGAGCTTGCCTAGTGCTAACAGCCTTTTACCTGGGGCTGTTTGTCAAAAAAGATCAGAGGCAATTAATTAACATCATGACTACCTGAGGCAGTGGAAAACAATTGGGGAAAACAACAGGCTAATGAAGAAACTGTAAAGAAAAATCTGAACAATGCAATGTCTATAGAGGGCTTTGAAAAGTCCTACAAATTACTGTGACTCTAGAAGGCCATGCATATACAACCCAACTTAAAATGGGCAAAATATCTGAACAGAGACAGGTACCTCATCAAAAAAGATATAGACATGGTAAATAAGCATATAAAAATATGCTGGACATTATTTGTCATTAGAAAATTGCATATTAAGACAACAATGAGATGCCACTACACACTTTTGAGGTTGGCTAAAGTCCAAAAAAATGACAATGCAAATTGTTGATGGGGAGGTAGAGCAAAAGAAACTCTCATTCATTGCTGGTAGGAATGAAACATGGTATAGACATTTTGGAAGACAGTTTGATAGTTTTATACAAAGCTAAACATAGTCTCACTGTATACCCAGCAATTATGCTCTTAGGTATTTACCCATATGATTTGAAAACTTATGCCCACAGGAAAACCTGCATAGGAATGTTTATAGCAGCTTTATTCATAATTGCCAAAAACTGGAAGCAAGCAGGTATCTTTTAATAGGTAAATGGATGAACAAACTAGTATATCCATACAATGGAATATAAAGCAATAAAAAGAAATGATCTATTATCAAACCATGAAAAGACATGGGGAAACCTAACATGCATATTGTTAAGTGAAAAAAGCCAGTCTAAAAAGTCTATGACCTGTATGATTTCAATTATATGATATCCAGGAAAGACAAAACTATAGCGCCAAGTTAAAAAGCTCCCAATGGCCAAAGCTGGAATGACTCAAGCAACAGAATAAAGTGGTATTAAATTATGATCCAAAGTATAAAATAAATATTCATTGAGTCCATCCTAATATAAATAAATGGTTGAATAAATTAATAGATGAGGGAGAAGAGACAAGTAACGCATGCTTAAGAATTCTAAATAATTTATGTAAATATTTTGCCCTCAAGGAGTTGGAACATAACTTGCTACTCCTTAAGTGTGCATTGCCCATACATAGTTACTTCCTTCCAAAGATTACCATATGGAAAGGGGAGAAAAAGAGTAACTTTACAGTGGAGAAATCTAACAAAAGCTGCCTCAGCCAGGTGACCAAGTTTCACTTCAACATTTTGTAATGGACAGTATATACCATTGATACAGTGTGATGAAAATAGCACTTTATTTCTGTGGTTTCCCGCCACAAAAACTCATAATCTCAGTCTAATCATGAGAAATCATCAGATAAATTCCAGCTGAGGGATAGTCTATAAAACACCTAACTAGTACTCCTCAAAAATGTCTGAGTTATCAAAGACATAAACCTTTTGGTATGTCTCATTCTTTCCTGAGTTATTATACTTCCTCCAAGGGCCATGTGTCTTCTAATTGAAGAACTGCTTTTAGCATTTCTTCTAGTGTCAGCTTGCTGACATTGAATCTTTTGGCTTTTGCTTTATGAAAACGTCTTTATTTTTCCTTCATTTTTGAAAGATGATTTTGCTAGGAAATTATTTTCTTTTTGTCTTCTAGTTTCTATCATCTTGGATATTTGGCTAATCAATCTCATTTATTAAAATAATGTGTTATTTCCTCCAGCTACACTTATGATGTTCTCTTTCTCCTTTGTTTTTCAGCAGTTTTACTAAACATGCCAAAATGTGGGTGTTTTTATTTATACTTCTTTAGGTTTGTATGAATGTTTGCATCTGTAGTTTGATTTTTTTATTAGTTTTGGAAAATTCTCAGCCATTAGGTTTTCTAATATTGTTTCTGTTCTATTCTCTCATCCTTCTCCTTCTCCAATTACATACATGTTAGACTTTTTCACCATGTCCCATGTGTCTGTATGCTCTTTTCAACACCCTCATCTTTTTCCCTTTAATTTTAACTGACTTAACTTCCAGTTTATTAATATCCTTTTTTTCAGTCTAATCTGTTTCAAAAATCATATATTGAGTTATTTTTTCAATTCTTGAATTTTTATTTGATTATTTTTCATAAATTCTTGCTTTATAGTGGGATATCCTATACTTCCTTTCCATTTTAAAAACATTTTAATCAAGTTTATACTGTTTTAATTTGTTTATACTTTCTTTTTTTACCTTTGGTTTTTATTAATTGAACCTGTTTCTTGGCGTACCTACTAATTTTTTTTTATTGAATCCTAGACATCATGTCTGAAAAAATGGTTGAGGCTTTCACTGGTGCCATTTTCCTCCAGAGAGGATACAGTTTTCTCCTGGGTAGGCAAAGAGTAGAGGTAGATCAACTTGATGCATTCAAGACTAAGCTATTTCCAGTTTGCCCTAGTTCAAAGGTCTTACCCAGGGGCTTCCCTGGTGGCGCAGTGGTTGAGAGTTTGCCTGCCGATGTAGGGGACACGGGTTCGTGCCCCGGTCCGGGAAGATCCCACATGCCACGGAGCGGCTGGGCCTGTGAGCCATGGCCGCTGAGCCTGTGCGTCCAGAGCCTGTGCTCCGCAACGGCAGAGGCCACAAAAAAAAAAAAAAAAAAAAGGTCTTACCCTCTGTGGTATCTCAAATAAATCTAAAGGTTCTCTGCTCTTTAATGCATATTGATTTCAGTTTTTGTTTGTTTTTTCAGGACTTTGAAATTCATAAAAACTCTACTTACCTTTTTAGCTTCTTTAATAACTGTATGCTGATTTGGCAGCTGGTTTCTTGAAAGCAAGTGATCCTAGAGAGTAAGGTGGAAGCTACAATGTCTTCTATGACTTAGCCACAGGAGTCACACATGACCATTTCTGCAATATCCTTTACAGCTGCTTACATAGGTCAGCCCTACTCAGTGTGGAAGGTCCAACACAACGTGTAAATACCAGAAGGCAAGTGTCATTGATAACCATCCTGGAGACAGTCTGCCGTAGCAGAAAAAGAGTCAGCAAAAGAGAGGGAGAAGAAAGAATCAGAAATTTAGGGAGAACTAAGGGAGATTAGTGTCTCAGAAATGAAAGGAGATATTTTAAGATGGAAAAAAAGTTATTACAAGCAGCAAGTATAAAAATAGAATAAGAACTGAGAAGTATGCATTGGATTAGACATTTAGGTAATCAATGGTGCATTTTGCCAGCATTATTTCAGGGAAATGGTAAAGAAAGAAGATATGGCCCAGGCAATTGTAGCATGCTTTGGCAGCTGAGAGGAACTGGATTCTAGAACTAAACCTGTTTCATTTGCAAATTTTGATGAAGTCCAGTCTGTGATAAGTGCAATAAATTAAATAGGAACAATAGAAGAGAACAGATGATAATCCAGTTGAGCAGCTATTACTGCGGGATAGGAATGAGAAGTTACATTAAAAACAAGCCGTACTGGGGCTTCCATGGTGGCACAGTGGTGGAGAGTCCGCCTGCCGATGCAGGGGACACGGGTTCGTGCCCCAGTCCGGGAAGATCCCACATGCCGCGGAGCGGCTAGGCCCGTGAGCCATGGCCGCTGAGCCTGCATGTCCGGAGCCTGTGCTCCGCAATGGGAGAGGCCACAGCAGTGAGAGGCCCGCATACCGCAAAAAAAACCACAAAAAACAAGCTGTACTAATACGAAATGGGGCTCAAAAATAGCACAAAACCTAAATGATACCTAGCATTAGCAACAAAAATTTTGGCCTCAGGAAAGTCTAATATATGTTAGTGAGGTTCCAGTCAATAAACTGGAACGCTAGGGATTGTAAGAGAAAAAGATAATAGGGACAAGGAGGAATAAGAGCTAGGCAGAATGGTAACAAAGATAAATAAGTCAAAAATCCAGGTACAGGATACAGACAGAGCTTACTTAATAAAATTGTTTTAGCCATACCAGGACTGAAGTTCCAAAATAATACCATGAGTAAAATGTATTGGTCATTTCATCCTTATGACTTACAGGCTTATAGAAACTTCTCAAGTTGCTCTAGTTGAAAATTCCCTCAGGGCATGACACTGGATTTGAGCAAGAGTCATCTTTGATTCTATCTTAATATAAGGTCTTTAAATTTTCACTTTTCAGGAGGTGCTCTTGTTTTACATACTTTCATTCATTCATACATATGAAGGAGCTACACAAATCTATCTGAACTAGTAATCGTTAAAGTCACCATTACAAACATTATGTAAAAACATTATAACATAAAAACCAGTCCAGACCCCAAGAAGTAAAGGATACCAGGGTTAAATGTGTTAATCTCAACATTATTTAGTTGATCCCAAAAGAATTTTGACCTTTTCCAAATTTCAATCCTATATTTTCTTTCCACTCCTAGACCTATCCATGTTCAGAATCAGCTTTTCATCTTCTCCTTTACTGAACTTGCTCCCAGCTAGGATATCTGTTTTAGATATATTCTCTTTGCACCTCCAGATCCATTCCCCACCCTTCTCCATCCTGTATTGTGCCCCAGGTAGCTGAACAATATGTTTTCAACAGTTCTTTTACCTGCTGGCTTCCGTTTAGATTTGGCCAGTGAAATGTAACAGTAAGAGATCAGTGGGTGTGAGGGGAGTGACTTGTGACTTCGGGTATTTATTCCAGTATCATCGTCTCTATTCTAGGTCACTGCAAGTGGGTGATGGTCCTTACTGAAAGTCATGGGTCCTATCAAGTAGCCCTCATCAGGTTCCAGAAACTCTCCATTCCCTTTGCCACTTCAAGCTTAGAGGGTGGAAACAACCCACAGTTGGTGCTGGTGTGGGAGATTTAATTATCCATTATAGTTTCATAAACCTTCATGCATGTCTGTAAATAGTCACTTTATTGAATTACCCAGTTTTATCATGCCAACTGATTCCTTCCAGGATCACAAAACAGCACCTATATTTGTTGGTGTTTTTTAGTATATAAATTTATCATCTTTGATCTTAAAAAACCATCCATATTTTAAAAATCATGTCTATGAGTTTGCTTATAGTGTTGCTTCTATCTGACCCTTGCCTTATTTCTATTTGTCCAGCTTCTGGCCATTTTTTGATCTTTAGATGAAATGATATCTCTTCTCCAAGACCCTCCCTCCAAGGTGACTCATATGTCCTGGTTTGCCTGCAACAATCGTGGTTAACACCTGTTTTCCCGGCATTATTGTCAATTGTTCTCCCTTTCATTCTTAAAAGTGTGCAAGTTTATATAATGAATTATACTGTCACCTTATCTATGAGTCCTTCAACCGGAAGTAATATCTCCTGATTCTGATCTCCATATAATTTTATTTATATTCCTTTTTATTGATATCATGGTTATTTATATTTATCTCCAGTCCTTTCATGACCTGTAAACTCCTTGAGAACAGCACTCATATGTCTTACTGCCCTGCCCCTCTTAGCTCTAGCATGACAGAAACTACACCTAAAGAAAGAAACTATATATAATACATATTTTAAGTTTTATATAAACTGTATATATTTATGTCTTCATTTACATAGTATGTATTTTATATATAAACTATATATATTTACATAGTAAACTATATATAGAAGTTATATATATATAGAAATTATATATATGTGTGTGTATATATATATATATATATATATATATATACACATATGTGGAGAGAGAGAGAGAAAATGAATAATATGGGTCCACCATGTGGCTTCTTCACAATATAAAACATTCCAATTTAATCATCATCCTTGAAGTGACATGAGGTTGAAATTTTAAGAAGGAAAAAGGTGATCAGGCAAACGTTTACTTGACCTTGAGCAGTGTCACCTCTCTTAGATAAGCTGTGATTGTCTGAGCCACTACCTTCATGTGGCTCATGAAGTTAACCAGCATCATGACAGACAGAAATGAGAACAATGTAAACTGAGGAGTTTTTTCCAGAACAAATGTGTGGCTTGAAAACTCTCCCAAACCTGGTGTACATAGATGAGGGTAATTTCACACCAATAGGTCACAATAATCTATATATAAAAATTAAATTAAACTCTTTTTAGCCAGAGTTTTGCAAGTCTGGGGACATTTAGGTAACGTAAAAAATCTTCCTTGTAATATGGCATACTTCTTGATGGCAAGGAACGTCTCATTCATCTTTGTTTCTTTTATATCATTTACCCCACTAACAATATATTGATAAACAGATAATGGTGCCTTCAAATATAGATCTTTTACTTTGAAATAAAAGTATAAAAGTACTTATATATATATGTGTTATATATAACCTTTCATGTGTGTGTATATATAGACATATTTTAATGCTAAAACATGCATTTTAAATTTGGGCATCCATTTAATTGTTATTTTTAGAAACACTATTTAGTGCCTTAATTAATGTTATAGAAAAAATACTATCAGAATATCTATATAGATCACACTAGGCTGCAAACAATACAAAGCAATTCAAATCAGGCTGTTCTCTGGCTTTGATGCTTATGCTGTGACAGCACCCAGCATGAAACTAAAATTTGGGAAAAGTTGAAGGGCTCATCTCTTTTGTCAGTGACGTGATTTGCCCACCATGCATCTTCAAACGTTCACTGTACTGAAGTATCTTCCACTCTGGACCAATTTCACGTGTTATGAAGGAATTAAATGTGTGCTCTTGAGGCTGTAGTAAACTCAATTTCTGTAATATCCACAAATCTTAGAATTGTAAGAGAACAATGCATTCATCAAGTCCTTCTGTCCGCACTGATGGCTCTCAGTTGTGGTGATATAACAGATACGACTGTGCAGCTTTTGAGTATATTACATACCCAGGCCCTATTTCTGAACTGTTATCAATAAGGTCATTTGTAGTTTGAATACGCTAGAGCATATGTGACTGAAGAGGAGTTATACCAAGAGGATAAGCAGCTGTGTCTCTGGATGCAGAGAGAGCAGGTATGCTTTGCTGCATCAGATTGGCCTCCCAGCCCTCCTGCTTTATATCATCTTTCCTCTCTTTGCTGTTTCTTACTATTGGCAGAAAATGTTAAGTTAAACAAAATGACCCCACTATCCTCCCTCCCCACTTTTCACCGTAGGGTGATGTATCTTGGCAGGTAGTTATTATTTTAACATATGTGTATTCCTAGAAATGGAGAGATGAGGGGAGGAGTCAGAAAATAATTGAGTAAAAATAGCCTTGCACTAATGTATAATTATTAATAATAGTTCCAAAATCTGAACAATTCTGTAAACCACAATCCAACAATGCATCTTAGGGATGGGAGAGCTCAGAATATAATTTAGTTTATCTACACTGAACATAGAGCTAAGTCAGAACATTTTCCCTGATGCACTGTAGAGATTCCAACTTCAGTTGAAGAGGCATATTTTCCCTGAAAAATAAATCCGAAAAGCACATTTACTACCTCATCCTCTCAATAGTTCTTTTATTTGAAGTACCCGCGATTTTTTAGACTCGGCAACCTCACAAACATTGTAGATTTACAATGTAATAGAATAGCAAAATCTTTTCTGCTCTGCCAAGTTTTCAGCAGTTCTAAAGTGAACATGAGATTATATTGAAGCATAGAATCCTAGAGCGGATGAGCACTCGGTTCCATTTTACCATTTTAAAAATAAATTCTCACTTTTGTTTTGTAACTGTGATAGCGCAGTTTGCTGGCCTATGGATAGAAATGTCATATTTTATATGAGAAGAAATATTAGACATCATTTCAAGGAGAATTCTTTAGTGACAACTCATGACCCAAACAATCTGTTCTAGAGGAAAGGCTGTGCAATAATTCTACTCTTTTGAATATTTTTGGCATTCATTTTATATATATGTATAAAAACATATAAATAAATATATTAAAAATATATATAAAATGAATGCCAAAAATATTTATATATATAAAATATCTATAATTACATATTTTTAATATATATAATTACATAAATAATTTACATTTTTTTTTTCTTTTACTTCCTCAGATTTATCTTAGGAGACATCAGGATGTAAACTATCTAAATAAACAATCATTTCCTCTCTTCTCTCAGCAACAATCATTTCAGTGTCATGGAAGATTCCAACTAGTAGCTTTATTAAAATGCTTCTTTTAGCTTCACTCAGGAATATTTACTTCAAACCTATACCTCTAGTGTGACCAATTTGAGATATGTTTGTTTTCTTCAACATGATCATTTTCAGTGGGAAAATTTGTAATTCAACTACCTTTCGGAGCTACTAAAAGCAAGGGGATTTAATCTGATTGCAAAAGGATGCTGTAGGGAAACTGTCCCATGAACAGAGAGAGCAGCACTCCACCGTGATTAGAGTGCAGTTAGACCTTGAAAACTGGAAGCTGTTAGCAGGGTTATCTCTTAGGGGAAGTCTAAAATGAGTTAATGGTTCCGGGGTCAAGTAGAGAGGAGACATCAGCAAATTGGAGTTTATTTTGAATTTGGCCTCAAGAAGTTTGCGGTCAAATAATATTGTAATATTGTTGTTTTTTATGTGCTCAAGTTTAGAAACCACAAAGATACTTGAAAACACTAACAGCCTCAACCAGTTTAATATTCTTCAGGAATTAATATAAATAATATATATTAAGTACTTAATATTTGCTATGGATTATTGCATCTAATATTAACATATTCCTTTAAGGAAAAGCACTACACCATCCTCATTTATGGATGAATAACTAGGGGTTCTCTAAGCCCTCTGGGTTCCATGACTTGCTGAAGGTCACAGCTGGCACATGGTATAATACTGTGGTTAAGAACTATAGAGTTAAAAATAGATTTAACCCTTACTCTCTCATTTTCCAAGGAAATAATTACAGGTAAACTAACTTTTCAGAGTTTCCTCGTCTGCAAAATGGGGGTTATAAAATATCTATTTCATAGGCTTCTTGTAAAGGTTAAACACAAAATGATATAAAGGGAACCAATAAAAGACTTTCTTTTCCCTTTGTAAAGAAAGTGGGCTACTTATGTTTCTCATATCTTCACACATCTAAAATAAAACCATAGAGAATAAAATGGGAGAGAATAAAACTACCCATTGCTTATTCCTACAGCACAACTGGGAGATGGGTGATAAAATAATCTTAAATTTACCTTTAGGTAGAGAAATAAAAATCTGAAACCAGCAGCATTGTCTCTAGGGCTCACATAAAAACAGATTCAGGCAAGAAATGAACAGAAAATGCAAGAGAAGTGATGGGTCACAGACAGCACACTAGGGTTCAAGCCCAGAGGAAGTGGTCTCCATCCTGACTCAGGAAACGCTGAGAACAGGTCTAAGATCTGATCAAAACACTTGGCTACTAAATAGTGAACACTAAAAAATTGGAAAGTATGCAGCCCAGAAGCAACAGTATTAAGAAGGCACTATTGGGCTTCCCTGGTGGCACAGTGGTTGAGAGTCCACTTGCCGATGCAGGGACACGGGTTCATGCCCCGGTCCGGGAAGATCCCACATGCCGCGGAGTGGCTAGGCCCGTGAGCCATGCCTGCTGAGCCTGCGCGTCCGGAGCCTGTGCTCCTCAACGGGAGAGGCCACAACAGTGAGAGGCCTGCGTACAGCAAAAAAAGAAGAAAAAAGAAGGCACTAGTTTGGAGAAGTGGGAGAACCTTGAAAAGAAAGATATCCCTTGGAGGCATGATGGTAAGAGGCAAAGAAGGAAGTGGCAGAAAAAAAGGCTCTAAGGAAATGAA
Organism: Phocoena sinus; assembly: GCF_008692025.1. Taxonomy (NCBI): domain Eukaryota; kingdom Metazoa; phylum Chordata; class Mammalia; order Artiodactyla; family Phocoenidae; genus Phocoena; species Phocoena sinus. Next base: position 57,732,821 of record NC_045771.1, read on the forward strand.
ATAGTTTCAAAGAATTAGATGAAAACAGAAAAAGAAAAAAAGCCAACACCCCTTATTAAGGAAACTTCACTTTTACTGTGGATACCAAAGAGAAAGGTAGTGAAGTAAGAATTTGGTAAATTTCAGGAGGAAATTGAGTAAACTTTACAAATACCCCCTCCACCCCCTTAAGATCACCTGCTATTGGTTATTCAGAAAATTCATCAGATATCCTCATGAACAGAATAAGCAACCCAGAATCCATTTAACCACATCACATGAAGAAAACAGGAAATAAGTATCAATGTGTTTCAGCAAATGATACACACACACAAACATTTGAGGCAGAGAATATAGTGTTGTACGTGTCAGTATGAATGAAACAATGTAATTGGAGGTAAGAGAGAACACTGTGAATTAAAGATGATAAACTGAAGAGACATTTTAAACATAATAGGGACTTTTAGTTTCAAGCCTCAGCACGTAAGAGCTTGGAAGTCATCACTCCTGTCCTTACAATAAGTGAAAGCTGAACAAACTGAAAATCAGTGATTTTTCTCTGTCTCATTAGAGAACTAAGGTTACAAGACAAACAGCCTCCCTGAAACCTAGAGAGACAAGTGAATCCAGGGTCAAAGCTGATGAGGGAAGCTAGTTCCTTCAAGTATTAAGAGATACTCTAGGGCTTCCCTGGTGGCGCAGTGGTTGAGAGTCCGCCTGCCGATGCAGGGGACGCGGGTTCGTGCCCCGGTCCGGGAAGATCCCACATGCCGCATAGCGGCTGGGCCCGTGAGCTATGGCTGCTGAGCCTGTGCGTCCGGAGCCTGTGCTCCGCAACGGGAGAGGCCACAACAGTGAGAGGCCCGCGTACCACCAAAAAAAAAAAAGAGATACTCTATAGTGAAAACAGAATGAATATTGTTTCTGATGTGATAGAGGAAACTCATAACCAAGTATCTAGCAAATAAATACTAAACTGTGAAAAAATACAAAATAAACAACTATTTGAGGACTCTAGAGAGTGATCAGAAACAGATAGTTAAACTTTGGAGAGAGACTGCCATTTTCTCATTTTAAGAGAACATGAAATGTAAAACGTGAGATTCTCATTTTGCATCTTTGGCCTGATAGCAAGCCGCAATTGCAGAGTAGAGTAGGCAGTTAAAACTTCTACAGAAAGTCTCCTATCTTTACAGGATGAGGAACCAGGAGACAGAGCTCTGGCAACAATAGATCTCAGAGAGTAAGGTGGAAACTTCTAGAGAGGAGAGAGCCTAATCCAGAAAGCCCACTGAAAATAATGCCTACCTAAGTTAAATCAGAGGTGGAGTTTGAGCCTGTTATTTCCCTGCTAAGACAAAAGCGTCAACACTTTTTGGAGTAGTGTACCAGAATTTAGGGGCTCTACAATATAATATTCACAATGTTTGAAATGCAATCCAAGTTTACTTGACATATAAGGAACTATGCTAAAATGAAAAGATGATCAGTAGAGCCCAACTCTGAGGTAACCTCGATGTTGGAATTTTCATATAGTAGCAGCTTTAAAGCTGCTACTATAACCATGTTCTGTGAGATGAAAAAAAAAACTTAACAAATAAAACTATAAGACATTTTATCAGAAAAATAAAAGTATAAAAGAGAGGGATATTTTATAAATATAAAACATAGGTTTGAGATAAACAGTTTACAAAATGGACTTATTTGGAAGATGGAGATGAAAAAAGAAATAGTAAGTTTGAACATAGATCAATAAAAATGATCCAATCTGAAGTAGAGAGCAAAAAGCATGGGAAGAAAATTGAGTACTAAGGGACCTGTGCAAAAGGTCTATCATTCAAGGAATTATAGTCCCAGTAAGAGAGGAGAGAACCTGTGTAGATGTTGAAAAGTTAAGTAGGTGTATTGTAATTTGAATAACTACTAAAGATACTACAGAAAGGTATAGCTAAAAAAATAGATAATTAAAATGAAATTCTAAAAAGTATTTAATAATATAAAAGTGGAAAAGAAAGGAGAAACAGAAAAGCAAAGCAGAGGTGACAAACAGAAAAAAATAACAAAATAGTAATTCTATATCCAATCATATCAATAATTACAGTAAAAATTAATAGGCTATACATTCCAATTAAAAATTTGATGGGAGTAAAGAAAGATGATTTGGACAACACACAACTATCATGATTCATTAATATTTATAGAGTCCTACATCCACCAACTGCACAATACATATTCTTTTCAAGTACACATGGGCATTCACTAAGCTAAACAATAGCTGGGCTTTAAAACAAGCCTCAATAAATTTAGGAGGATTAAAATCATAGAGTATGTTCCCTGAAAACATTAAAATTAAATTAGAAATTAACAGGATGATACCTAGGAAAACTACAAATATTTAAAATTAACACACTTCTAAATAATCTGTGAATAATCCAAAAGACATTAGAAAATATTTTTAACCAAATGATAATGAAAAGACAGCATACCAAACTTGTGTGATGCAGCTAAAATATCAAATATATCTGCAAAACATATTTTTAAATCCTGATAACTGAAAATTTTCAGTTTAATAAAATGTTAGCAATAGAAGAATGGAGGATAACTCTTGGATTTCATAATAATGGGCTTTGACTTCTAACTCTATTGTCATTATATATGCAGATACACTGGCAACATTTAAATGAGGGCTCTCATACAAAGTTTTCCAGAATTTACAGTCTATAAATTTGCTTTTTTTATGTACCCAGGGCCTTTGATTCCCCAAAGGCTGCTTGGAAAACAGTTATCAGGAAAGAGATCCATAACTACAAAATATCATGTGATCAATGAGCATGCCTATTCTGCTTTGTGAAGTCCTTGAACTGGCAAATTAAGGAAAAGGATAGAAATAGAGACACCACATTGTTAAATCACTAACAGCCTCCCTGCTATTCCCAGCTCTTTTGATTCCTGTGCAAACCGTGTCGTATTGAGTCTTTGTTCTTCTGTTTTCATGGTTATGGCAATATTCACCTTCTGAATTGAAACACTTCTAGATTTTTAAATTATTGCTCCAAAGCTTGTTGCCTCTAATTCTTACAAATAAACTAGTCATGACCAATTTGTTTAATAGATATCCATCCAACTCTATTTCAATATGTGCTATATTAACATGCCATTAATACATGCCTTGGGAAAAGCTCCTCAGGATTTCAGAAAAAAGAGGTGCTCACCTACCAATTCACCAGGTCCAAGGGCAACAAGCATAGGTCAGAATATTTTGATGTCAGTGGAAAGCTAGGAACATTCTTTACTTGACACCTGAAATGGAAAAGACTATGCAGGGGCATGAAACAGTATTTGTATCTTTGCCAAACTCACCGATCTTCTTCAGTGGACCAACCAACTTGAGTTCTTGCAAGATTTGAATGGTCTGAATACAAACTTTATTCATGCCACTGAAAAATTATTTTAACCCTTTTTGCAGTTATCCTTGCTCTTCTTTATATGTTTGAGCACAGAACCCAGGCCCTTGCTTACCTATCCGTGCTCTTTCTTTGTCCTCCTGCACAAATTCCACTGTATTCCAGCTATATTTAATAGCTTTCTCACAACTTAATTTGAATACCTCCTACACATCCTTCAGCTCTTAGCTTAAATGTCACATCTTCTAGGAAACCTTCCCTTATGTCTCCCATGTGCATCCATGTCACCGTCTACCTTGACCATTGATAATCAGAGCATTCCCCATGCTACTATAATTTTTGCTTACATACTTGTTTCTTTTTTTTAATTTTTAATTAATTAATTAATTATTTTTGGCTGTGTTGGGTCTTTGTTGCGGCGAGCGGGGGCTACTCTTCGTTGTGGAGTGTGGGCTTCTTATTGCGGTGGCTCCTCTTGTTGCAGAGCATAGGCTCTAGGCATGTGGGCTTCAGTAGTTGTGGCACATGGGCTCAGTAGTTGTGGCTCCCGGGCTCTAGAGTGAAGGCTCAGTAGTTGTGGTGCACGGGCTTAGTTGCTCCGCAGCATGTGGGATCTTCCCGGACCAGGGCTCGAACCTGTGTCCCCTGCATTGGCAGGCGAATTCCTAACCACGGTGCCACCAGGGAAGTCTCTACATACTTGTTTCTATCCTGAAACTAGTTTATAGCTTGTATGTGTGCAACCTTAACTGACTTGTTTATTGCTATACTTCCAATGCCTTTGAGTATAGGTTCTCAACAAATATTTAGTGAATCGATGTTAAAAAAAAAAAAAAAAGCTAAATACATTCTTTTACTTAATTCCTGGATAGAAGGATAGATATACGGGTACATGAATGAATGAATGAATGAGTAATTCTGCCCCAGAGACTCTCCTGACTGGCCTTTACCTCCGGCTATGCTTTTGCCTCCAGGATATCTCACAAAATGATAATGGATTAGAATATGCTAGATCAGTACTTCTTAAACCTTAATGTGAACATAAATCTCCTTGGGATTCAGTAACTTTAGGATAAGGCCTGTGAATCTGCATTTCTACCAAGCCTCTAGGTTAATGTAAATGCTTTGAGTCTGTGGACTCATTGGGTAACAAGGTTATAGGCTGCATTATTAACAACAACACAATAACACAATGTAATCTTAGTAGTTTAATGCAACAAAATTTTCTTTCCTCTTTTGAAAAGTTTAGGACACTCTCCAGGGCAGTTCTCCTTCATTCAGTAACTCAGGGATCCACATTGCTTCTACTTTGCAGCTCTTCCATGTCAATGGAGTTTCCAAAGTTGGCATCAAAAAATGAGACAGCTAGAGATTTAAGCAGAAACTTTTTGCTAACTGAACTCAGAAGTGTCCCATTTACTATCAGTTACAGTCCATTGGCCAAAGCTTGTGACATGGCGCCTCTTAATTCAAGGGACTGGAAAGTGCCAAGAAATGAGAATAGAACTGGCATGAGTGAACACTAATAATCCCTCCCCACCCATTAGTGTCATCTAAAGCAGTGATTCCCATTCTTGTAACCACAAGAGAATTACTCAAGGAGATATTAAAAGCTATCATTCTTCAGGCTCTACCTCTAATCAATTCTGATTTAATTATCTTGAGATGGGATTTGGGAATTGCTATTTTATAAACACTTCCCTGGTGGGTGATTATAATGTGTAGCTAGGGGTTGAGAGCCACTGATTAAATAGGTACATTCATTCCTGGCTCTTCTGCAGAACTTCTGCCTGAGAAGTAGAAGCAGAAAAGGCACAAAATGGTGTGGGAAAAATATTGGCATCTCTCTGAAGAGCCAGGGGTAATTGTAAATGTCTGTGCTTTCTTCAGAATTGGAGCAAATAGGACATAATATGCTCATCCTGTTCAAAATTGAGGGTAAACAGGTCTGGCCATATTTTTCTTTTGGAATTAATCTAAAGCATCATCAGATTTTGAATTTTTTTATGACCTACATCAGTTGACTAGAGAAAGCCTACCTCATGATGTTGTTTTTCTTTTTTGTGTTTTTCTGTTATTGTTGTTGTTATTTTCACAGCCTAGTTCTAACAATAGTTCCAAAAGAAGTACTCTACAACATATGAGAACTTCCTGCATTGTGGAAGTTAGAGACCAGACCTCCAGGATGAATACTTTTAAAGGATTTAAAGAACACTTACTTTAAATTCAGCGTGATTTTTTTTTTCTTTTCCTTTAAAAATAATGTACAATTTTATTTTAAAAACTTATGTGGCAGTATTTATTTTAAAACTTCAGATCTTCTTCTTGTGATTTGGCTTTGAAAAATATTATTAAAATCAGCCTGTTTAGTTCCCTTTCTCTATATATTATTAGTAAGGTTTTATGTGATGGGAGATACATTTCTTTTTTTTTTTTTTCACTTTTTAACTTTAAGCTTTAATAGTGATAATAATGATTTTTTATTTATCGCCCTTGTGAGGAAATGAAATTTTATTGCTCTGGAAGAAACCAGTTTTTTTTTAAACATCTTTATTGGAGTATAATTGCTTTACAATGGTGTGTTAGTTTCTGCTTTATAGCAAAGTGAATCAGCTATACATATACATATATCCCCATATCTCTTCCCTCTTGCGTCTCCCTCCCTCCCACCCTCCCTATCCCACCACTCTAGGTGGACACAAAGCACAGAGCTGTTCTCCCTGTGCTATGCGGCTGCTTCACACTAGCTATCTATGTTACATTTGGTAGTGTATATATGTCCATGCCACTCTCTCACTTTGTCCCAGCTTACCCTTCCCCCTCCCCATGTCCTCAAGTCCGTTCTCTACATCTACATCTTTATTCTCGTCCTGTCCCTAGGTTTTTCGGAACCTTTTTTTTTTTTTTTTTAGATTCCATATATATGTGTTAGCATATGGTATTTGTTTTTCTCTTTCTGACTTACTTCACTCTGTATGACAGACTCTAGGTCCATCCACCTCACTACAGATAACTCAATTTTGTTTCTTTTCATGGCTGAGTAATATTCCATTGTATATATGTGCCACATCTTCTTTATTCATTCATCTGTTGATGAACACTTAGGTTGATTCCATGTCCTGGCTATTGTAAATAGAGCTGCAATGAGCATTGTGGTACATGTATCTTTTTGAATTTTGGTTTTCTCAGGGTATATGCCCAGTAGTGGGATTGCTGGGTCATATGGTAGTTCTATTTTTAGTTTTTTAAGGAACCTCCATAGTGTTCTCCATAGTGGCTGTATCAATTTACATTCCCACCAACAGTGCAAGAGGGTTCCCTTTTCTCCAAACCTTCTCCAGCATTTGTGTTTGTAGATTATTTAATGATGGCCATTCTGACGATTGTGAGGTGGTACCTCATTGTAGTTTTGATTTGCATTTCTCTAATGATTACTGATGTTGAGCATCCTTTCATGTGTTTGTTGGCAATCTGTATATCTTCTTTGGGGAAATGTCTATTTAGGTCTTGTGGCCATTTTTGGATTGGGTTGTTTGTTTTTTTGATATTGAGCTGCATGAGCTGCTTGTACATTTTGGAGATTAATCCTTTGTCAGTTGCTTCATTTGCAAATATTTTCTCCCATTCTGAGGGTTGCCTTTTGGTCTTGTTTATGGTTTCCTTTGCTGTGCAAAAGCTTTTAAGTTTCATTAGGTCTCATTTGTTTATTTTTGTTTTTATTTCCATTTCTCTAGGGAGTGGGTCAAAAACGATCTTGCTGTGATTTATGTCATACAGTGTTCTGCCTATGTTTTCCTCTAAGAGTTTTACAGTGTCTGCCCTTACATTTAGGTCTTTAATGCATTTTGAGTTTATTTTTGTGTATGGTGTTATGGAGTGTTCTAATTTCATTCTTTTCCATGTAGCTGTACAATTTTCCCAGCACCACTTATTGAAGAGGGTGTCTTTTCTCCATTGTATCTCTATCCTGTTCCATTGATCTATATTTCTGTTTTTGTGCCAGTACCATACTGTCTTGATTACTGTAGCTTTGTAGTATAGTCTGAAGTCCAGGAGCCTGATTCCTCCAGCTCTGTTTTTTGTTCTCAAGATTACTTTGGCTCTACGGGGTCTTTTGTGTTTCCATACAAATTGTGAAATTTTTTGTTCTAGTTCTGTGAAAAATGCCAGTGGTAGTCTGATAGGGATTGCATTGAATCTGTAGATTGCTTTGGGTAGTAGAGTCATTTTCACAATGTTGATTCTTCCAATCCAAGAACTTGGTATATCTCTCCATCTATTTGTATCATCTTTAGTTTCTTTCATCAGTGTCTTATAATTTTCTGCATACACGTCTTTTGTCTCCTTAGGTAGGTTTATTCCTAGATATTTTATTCTTTTTGTTGCAGTGGTAAATGGGGGTGTTTTCTTGATTTCACTTTCAGAATTTTTATTGTTAGTGTATAGGAATGCCAGAGATTTCTGTGCATTAATTTTGTATCCTGCTACTTTACCAAATGCATTGATTAGCTCTAGTAGTATTCTGGTAGTGTCTTTAGGATTCTCTATGTATAGTATCATGTCATCTGCAAACAGTGACAGCTTTACTTCTTCTTTTCCAATTTGTATTCCTTTTATTTCTCTTTCTTCTCTGATTGCCATGGCTGTAACTTCCAAAACTATGTTGAATAAGAGTGGTGAGAGTGGACCACCTTGTCTTGTTTCTGATCTTGGAGGAAATGGTTTCAGTTTTTCACCATTGAGAATGATGTTGGCTGTGGGTTTGTCATATGTGGCCTTTATTATGTTGAGGTAAGTTTCCTCTATGCCTACTTTCTGGAGAGTTTTTATCATAAATGGGTGTTGTATTTATGAAAAGCTTTCTTTGCATCTATTGAGATGATCATATGGTTTTTATCCTTCAATTTGTTAATATGGTTTATCACATTGATTGATTTGCATATATTTAAGAACCCTTGCATTCCTGGGATACACCCCACTTGGTCATGGTATATGATCCTTTTAATTTGCTGTTGGATTCTGTTTGCTAGCATTTTGTTGAGAATTTTTGCATCTATATCCATCATTGATATTGGCCTGTAGTTTTCTTTCTTTGTGACATCTTTGTCTGGTTTTTGTGTCAGGGTGATTGTGGCCTCGTCGAATGGGTATGGGAGTGTTCCTCCCTCTGCTATATTTTGATAGAGTTTGAGAAGGATAGGTGTTAGCTCTTCTCTAAATGTTTGATATAATTCACCTGTGAAGCTATCTGGTCCTGGGCTTTTGTTTGTTGGAAGATTTTTAATCACAGTTTCAATTTCAGTGCTTGTGATTGGTCAGTTTATATTTTCTAATTCTTCCTGGTTCAGTCTCGGAAGGTTGTGCTTTTCTAAGAATTTGTTCATTTCTTCCAGGTTGTCCATTTTTTTGGCATATAGCTGCTTGTAGTAATCTCTCATGATCCTTTGTATTTCTGCAGTGTCAGTTGTTACTTCTCCTTTTTCATATCTAATTCTGTTAATTTGAGTCTTCTCCCTTTTTTTCTTGATGAGTCTGGCTAACAGTTTATCAATTTTGTTTATCTTCTCAGTGAACCAGCTTTTAGTTTTATTGATCTTTGCTATTGTTTACTTCATTTCTTTTTCATTTATTTCTGATCTGATCTTTATGATTTCTTTCCTTCTGCTAACTTTGGGGTTTTTGTTTTTCTTTCTCTAACTGCTTTAGGTATAAGGTTAGATTGTTTATTTCAGATGTTTCTTGAGGTAGGGTTGTATTACTATAATCTTCCCTCTTAGAACTGCCTTTGCTGTGTCCCATAGGTTTGGGGTCATCGTGTTTTCATTGTCATTTGTTTCTAGGTATTTTTTGATTTCCTCCTTGATTTCTTCGGTGATCTCTTGGTTATTAAGTAGTGTATTATTTAGCCTCCATGTGTTTGTATTTTTACAGATATTTTTCCTGTAATTGATATCTAGTCTCATAGCATTGTGGTCGGAAAAGATACTTGATATGACTTCAATTTTCTTAAATTTACCAAGGCTTGATTTGTGACCCAAGACATGATCTATCGTGGAGAATGTTCCATGAGCATTTGAGATGAAAGTGTATTGTGTTGTTTTTGGATGGAGTGTCCTCTAAATATCAGTTAGGTCCATCTTGTTTAATGTATCACTTAAAGCTTGTGTTTCCTTATTTATTTTCATTTTGGATGATCTGTCCATTGGTGAAAGTGGGGTGTTAAAGTCCCCTCCCATGATTATGTTAATGTCGATTTCTCCTTTTATGGCTGTTAGCATTTGCCTTATGTATTCAGGTGTTCCTATGTTGAGTGCATAAATATTTACAATTGTGATATCTTCTTCTTGGATTGATACCTTGATCATTATGTAATGTCCTTCTTTGTCTCTTGTAATAGTCTTTATTTTAAAGTCTATTTCTTCTGATATGAGAATTGCTACTCCAGGTTTCTTCTGATTTCCATTTGCATGGAATATCTTTTTCCATCCCCTCACTTTCAGTCTGTATGTGTCCCTAGGTCTGAAGTGGGTCTCTTGTAGACAGCATATATACAGGTCTTGTTTTTGTTTCCATTTAGCCAGTCTGTGTCTTTTGGCTGGAGCATTTAATCCATTTACATTTAAGGTAGTTATCTATATGTACGTTCCTGTTACCATTTTCTTAATTGTTTTGGGTTTTTTATTGTAGGTCTTTTTCTTCTCTTGTGATTCCTGCCTACAGAAGTTCCTTTCACATTTGTTGTAAAGTTGGTTTGGTGGTGCTGAATTCTCTTAGCTTTGCTTATCTGTAAAGGTTTTAATTTCTCCGTTGAATCTGAATGAGATCCTTGCTGTGTAGAGTAATCTTGGTTGTAGGTTTTTCCCTTTCATCACTTTCAATATATCCTGCCACTCCCTTCTGGCTTGCAGAGTTTCTGCTAAAAGATCAGCTGTTAACCTTATAGGGATTCCCATGTATGTTGTTGTTTTTCCCTTGCTGCTTTTAATATTTTTTCTTTGTATTTAATATTTGATAGTTTGATTAATATGTTTCTTGGCGTGTTTCTCCTTGGATTTATCCTGTATGGGACTCTCTGTGCCTCCTGGACTTCATTGACTATTTCCTTTCCCATATTAGGGAAGTTTTCAACTATAATCTCTTCAAATATTTCCTAGTCCCTTTCTTTTTCTCCTCTTCTTCTTAGACCCCTATAATTCGAATATTGGTGTGTTTAATGTTGTCCCAGAGGTCTCTGAGATTGTCCTCAATTCTTTTCATTCTTTTTTCTTTATTCTGCTCTGCGATGGTTATTTCCACTATTTTATCTTCCAGGTCACTTCTCCGTTCTTCTGCCTCAGTTATTCTGCTATTGATTCCTTCTAGATAATTTTAAATTTCATTTATTTTCTTGTTCGTCATTGTTTTTTTGCTCTTTAGTTCTTCTAGGTCCTTGTTAAATGTTGTATTTTCTCCATCCTATTTCCAGATTTTGGATCATCTTTACTATCATTACTCTGAATTCTTTTTCAGGTAGACTGCCTGTTTCCTCTTCATTTGTTTGGTCTTGTGGGTTTTTACCTTGCTTCTTCATCTGCTGTGTGTTTTTCTGTCTTCTCATTTTGCTTAATTTACTGTCTTTGGGGTCTCCTTTTCGCAGGCTGCAGGTTCATACTTCCTGTTGTTTTTGGTGTCAGCCCCCAGTGGCTAAGATTAGTTCAGTGGCTTGTGTAGGCTTCCTGGTGGAGGGTACTGGTGCTTGTGTTCTGGTGGATGGGGCTGGATCTAGTCTCTCTGGTGGGCAGGACCGCATCCAGTGGTGTGTTTTGGCGTGTCTTTTACCCTATTATGATTTTAGGCAACCTCTCTGTTCATGGGTGGTGGTGTGCGCCTGTCTTGCTAGTTGTTTGGCATCGGTGTCCAGCCCTGTTGCTTGCTGGTCGTTGAGTGGAGCTGGGTCTTAGCATTGAGATGATGATCTTTGGGAGAGCTTTTGCTGTTTGTTATTTCATGGAGCTGGGAGGTCTCTGGTGGACCAATGTCCAGACTCGGCTCTCCCACCTCAGAGGCACAGACCTGAAACCGGACGGAGCACCAAGACCCTGTCAGCCACACAGCTCTGAAGAAAAGGGAGAAAAAAGGAAAGAAATAAATAAAATAAAGTTACTAATATAAACAATTAAAAAGATTATTAAAAATTAAAAAATTAAAAAGTAATTAATAAAAAGAAAGAAGAGAGCAACCAAACCAAAAAACAAATCCACAAATGATAACAAGCACTAAAAACTATACAAAAAATCCAAAACGGACAGACGGAACCCTAGGACAAATGGTAGAAGCAAAGCTATACAGATAAAATTACACAAAGAAGCATAAACATACACACTTGCAAAAAGAGGAAAAGGAAACAATATATATATATAAAAAGGAAGAGAGCAACCAAATCAATAAACAAATCTACCAATAATAATAAACTCTAAATACTAAACTAAGATAAACATAAAACCAGAAATAAATTATATTAAGAAAGCAAACCCCAAGTCTACAGTTGCTCCCAAAGTCCACCGCCTCAATTTTGGGATGATTCGTTGTCTATTCATGTATTCCACAGATGGAGGGTATATCAAGTTGATTTTGGAGGTTTAATCCGCTGCTCCTCAGGCTGCTGGGAGAAATTTCCCCTTCTCTTCTTTTTTGGCACAGCTCCTGTGGTTCAGTTTTGGATTGGCCCTGCCTCTGTGTGTAGGTTACCTGAGGGTGTCTGTTTCTGCCCAAACAGGACGGGGTTAAAGGAGCAGCTGATTCGGGGTCTCTGGATCACTCAGGCTGGGGGGAGGGAGTGGTTTGGAATGCAGGTGAGCCTGTGGTGGCAGAGGCCGTCGTGACATTGCAGCATCTTGAGGCGTGCCATGTGTTCCGGGGAAGTTGTCCCCGGATCACGGGACCCTGGCAGTGGCGGGCTGCACAGGCTCCCAGGAGGGGAGGTGTGGATAGTGACCTGTGCTTGCACACAGGCTTCTTGGTGGCTGCAGCAGCAGCCTTAGCATTTCATGTCGGTCTCTGGTGTCTGCACTGATAGCTGCAGTTCGTGGCCATCTGTGGAGCTTGTTTAGGCGGTGCTCTGAATCCCTTCTCCTCGCCTACCCCGAAACAGTGGTCTCTTGCCTCTGCGGCAGTTCCAGACCTTTTCCCGGACTCTGTCCCAGCTATCTGTGGCGCACTAGCTCCCTTCAGTCTGTGTTGACGCAGCCAACCCCAGTCGTCTCCCTGGGATCTGACCTCCGAAGCCTGAGCCTCAGTTCCCAGCCCCCCACCTTCCCCGGCTGGTGAGCAGACAAGCCTCTCAGGCTGGTGAGTCCTGGTCGGCAGTGATCCTCTGTGTGGCAATATCTCTGCTTTGCCCTCTGCACCCCTGTTGCTGTGCTCTCCTCCGTGGCTCCGAAGCTTCCCGCCCGCCCACACCCTGTCTCAGCCAGTGAAGGGGCTTCCTAGTGTGTGGAAACTTTTCCTCTTTCACAGCTCCCTCCCAGAAGTGCAGGTCCCGTCCCTATTCTTTTGTCTCTGTTTTTTCTTTTTTCTTTTGCCCTACCCAGGTAGGTGGGGAGTTTCTTGCCTTTTGGGAAGTCTGAGGTCTTCTGCCAGCGTTCAGTAGGTGTTCTGTAGTTGTTCCACATGTAGATATTTCTGATGTATTTGTGGGGAGGAAGGTGATCTCCATGTCTTACTCCTCTGCCATCTTGAAGGTCTCTCGATGATGTTTTTAATGACAGAAGAAAACGTCTATGAACTGATAGTTTTTAGAAAAAGACATCACATTTCTTTATTTCTCAGGTATGTATAATTTGAGATATTATCACAATATCAAAGAAAATTCAACATATGTATTTTTGGAAATGGAATCAAATTACACCCTGTTAATAGGAAGTTATAGTATTTTCCCAAATAGATAAAATCAGAGATATCTGTCTAACATTATCTGTACAGCCATGAGGTAAATTGCAATCACTTTGGAGAAATACCAAAAGACTATGAATTATCTCACTAACAGAGTTGGCAGATCATCAGGGACTGTAAATATCTCAAATACTAAAATGTTGAATTAATCTTGTCCAAGGGAAGTTTTAGTAATCTAGTTCATAAAGCTATGATGTGTTTTGGTAACTACCAACAATGTTTAGCATAAATGAATTGCTTTATGCCAATTCCTAATATTCTACTATAATATTCTGCAAGGGAAGAAATTTTTTTTAATTTAAAGTAAGATTATATTATGATCTTGGAACTTTTTCATCTCAGTTATATCAGTTACTTCAGTGGAGCTAACACTGACCTAAATAGACAGGAGATTTGCATTTACTTCAGAGTTCTCCCTCCTTATCACCAGCTTATCAGTGTATGCAAAATGTCCTGGAAAATTCAATCATTATAAACCTAAGTCAGATCTATGGATAAAGAAAATATGGTATATTTTATATATATATATGAAACATATAGCCTATTATAATACATATACTATATATGTAAATATGGTATATAATATACACAATAGAATATTATTCAGCCTCAAAAAGGAAGGAATTCCTGCCATTTGCAACAACATGGATGAACTTAGAGGACATTATGCTAAGTGAAATAAGCCAGACACAGAAAGAAATAAGCCATTCACTTATATGTAAAATCTAAAAAAGTAGAACTCTTAGAAACAGAGAGTAGAATGGTGGTTGTCAGGGACTGGAGAGTCAGGGAAATAGGAAGATATTGGTCAGAGGGTAAAGTTTCAGTTGTGCAGGATGAAAGAGTTCTGGAGCTCTAATGTACAGCATGGTAACTACAGTTAATAATACTGTATTGTATAGTTGAAATTTGCTAAAAGATTATATCTTAAGTGTTCCCACTACAGACACACACAAAGATAACCATGTGAAGAGATGGAAATGTTAATTAGCTTGATTGAGATAATCATTTTACATTGTATACATGTATCAAAACAATGCGTTGTATACCTTAAATCATACAATTTTTATTTGTCAGGTATACCTCATAAAGCTGAGGGAAAATTCAATTTTTATAACATAAAACTTGCTTCTTACATTTTTTCAAGTAAATTTTGCTATCATTTTAGTCTGCTATCACAGTTTTTGAAAAGTGCTATGCACTTAGAAGATTGACCCTTTTTAGCGCAATTTTAAAGTTGGTTTTGAAGGGCAAGTTGGATTTTACTCAGGGAAAAATGTATATTACTTAAAGGTACTTATTCCAGAACTTTGAACAGAAAGGGCTTTTACAGAAATAATTGTCCTTGTGTCAACTGATATAAGAAAGAATTGCCCCCATCACTGAACCAGATACACCATAGAAGAGATCCTAAACCCTCTATCAGTGACAGGCCTGACCAAAAAAGACATTTTCCAGACATTCTGATTTAAGGATTTTTAAATTATCATCTGAAAACATGCATACAGCTAGAAAGTTCATCCTAAATGGGAAACTAACTTTTTTAAATTTAATTTTTCAACCAGTATCCGGACTGAAGACCCACCATATGCTGGGCTCATGCTAATAGGAGTTAAAAACAAGCAAACAAATAAAAAGTGTGCTTTCTGATTTCATACATGTGTTATTACAAATTGTTATTAGTTTATGAATTTTAAAAATACAACTCTAATGCACTCTGATCTTGTGTATACTTTACTGATTATAGCACAATATGGCAAATATATACCTTGCCTCTGGCAACTATTCTTTGGAGTGTTTCTTACAAACTTAGAGACAATGTTTTACTAAAGTCTTTAGGTTGTCAGTACTACAACTTCATGCTGCCACATACTATACAGTTTAATAGAGCAGCAATCTCATCTAGAATTTAGGATTTTGCAAATTCACCAATGGGGCTCAAACATTTCTGAGCCTATCTGAAGAATGGTATGACAGCCCATGATGAATGATATTTATTTGCTTTGGAAAGATCAATCTGCATCAAATAAGTAATCACTGGGGAAAAAGAGATGATTATGAATATTGCATGGTGTCTACCACTCAGACTTGTCTTTCAGTGCAGCTCCCCAATACCTCCATGTAAGAGTCTTACGCAGAATAGGGCAGCTATAATTGAGACACAGACAAATTCTCCCCCCCGCCAATTCTATAAAACATTTGGAGATACAAGCAGACTTCTCTTACTCTGATGAATCTGATAAAACCACAGCAGAGAATACGATGCTAAAGGTGGCAACGTCAGAGGTCGTGGTACTTGGATGGAATGCTATATCAAGTAAGGTACAGGCATAGTCCAGAGATAACCCTGGTCCAGGAACAAGTGCCTAGAAGAGCAACATTGACCCTGACTAGGACTGTGGAGCCCAGCAAAGCACTGATCTTGCTTATTTATGAGCACACACGGGACATTCTCAGACTATCATAGAACTATAGGGGAACTCGGAGCCTTTGCTAGAGGCTGAAGTCATTTCATGCATGTAAAGATAGCCAAGCCCAGACTTCCTAAACTCTTCTGATACCAAGTTACCACTCAAGAGGTCATAGGATATGTCCTGCATATGAGAAAAGTAAGCAAAATTGTAAAATCTGAGTTCTCTTAATTTGGATCCATTCTTTAGTCACCAGCTGTTAGAATCCAGGAAATTTTTAATGCTGATATGCAAATTTTTCAGCTTTTTATACTAAAGTAAATCTAAAACATGTTTAATCACACATAATTATTATTTTGCTATGTTGTAATTAAGAATAAATGGTAAGTAGTTCACAGAAATGACAGTAATTAACATTAATTTTATGCAGACAAAACAATTTAAAAAATTTTCCTGGGTTCATTCTGCCAGTTTCCTGGTACCCATAATCAGTATCAATGTCAAAAATTTTAATCACTTTCACATACTTCCATAGACAGGCACACACCCACATATAAAGTGATGCCCAAATTTCTGAACCTTACTTGCCAACATCAGCAATTCTCTCTTTCTGGAAGGCCTGAGACAGAATATGATCTGGCCTATAAGCCTGTATGCTTAGGTGCTGAGGAGTGCTGGCCAGGTACTCTTACAGTAATCCCGAATGTGACTTACATGTAAAGAGTGAGACACAGACATTAAGAGGAGAAATTGAAGGTGTTGGTGGCACGTGGAAGAGAGAGAACATGATGCAAATGTATCACTAGTCCTCAGTGTTTCCAAGACATAAAGAGGGAGGAACATTAGAACTGAGGGAGAAGAGGAAGAATAAATGGAAGACGTGTGGTCAAGATTAGACTTTTTTTTTAATTCCCCATGTATTTTTTTACTTTATTACGGAAAACTTCAAACTATACTGAATAGTTTAGCCAACCCTGTGAATCCATCAACCAGCTTCAGTATTTCTCAACCAGCCAATCTCATTTCATGTATAACTCTACTCTCTCCCTCTCTCCCTCCCTGGATTATTTATCTGAAGCAAAGTCTAGAGAACATCATTTCATCGTCTAATATTTCAGTGAGTATTTTTGAAGATAAGATGACTATATAACATTCAGTCATATAAGTAGATCATAAATAATTTATCCATTCCCCTTTTGTTAGGTTGTATTCATTTTTTTCAGTATTACAAATATTGCTATGTTGAATATCCATGCATAGAAATATTTGTGTGCATTTCTCATTATTTCCTTAAGGTAAATTCCTAAAAGTGGAATTAACTGGTTAGAGAGTATAAACATTTAGAAAACTCTTGATTACTTGCTAGAATTGGTAATATCAATTTATACTTCTACCATTATAGTATAGGCAGGTTGTTTGAGACCTTGCTGGCATGGGAAGTGATCATTGAAATAATTTCTGCTAATTGGATAGATGAAAAATTCTGCATGAATTCCCCTTATTCTTAAACCTTTTCTGACTAGACTTCTTAATATTCTTTTAATACCAAATCTCCACTCTAGATGCCCTAAGATAACTTAGTCAATTATGAGAGGTATGAAAAGTTCTTCCATGTGTGAAGCTGTCTTATGTTTTATTGTATAATTAAAATTGTCTTCTCTGAGAAACAACCTATCAGAATAGACAAGAGTCTAATATAAAGTAATAACTGTGATTTTATTCACAATAATTTCCATGAGTTTGTGCCAGAACTTTGAAATTATATTGTGCCAGAAGGTCAAGTAAATGTGGTTTCACTTCTGGTAATGGCAGAATTTGCCATTTGTGCCAATCCTTCCACTGAGAACAATTTATAAAGCTGGTCAAATTATTAAAAAAAAGTCCTATGTGAAGGTATCTGAAGGCTGCTAAGGCAGGGGAGAATTATGGAGCAAACGTCAGGGCAAAGAAGAAAATCCAGAGATGAATTTGGTATTTGGGGACACTTTTCCCCAAGGAGCATCATTTGATTGCAGTAGAAGTGGAAAGGAGGTAGAGAAAGATGAAAAGGACTTTCAATAGGACTTATTGGACTAAGAAAAAAATTTGGAATTCATGATCACTAAGGAAGGGAAGTATTAAACCTCCAAGTTTGGGTGGGGACCTTGAAACCTCTAGCCTAAAAATAAGAATGAAAGTAAAATAGAACCTTCCTCTTCAAGTGTGAAAGCCAGATACAAATTGTCTAATCTGTAATTGAATTATGGAATTCCAGGATAGCTAGTGTCTATAATTATCTGCCGAAGTGAATTTATGTCTGTCTGGAGGAATATCATATCATATCAGGTTTCAAATTATCTTTAAAACATTTTGTTTATGTTTGGCACTCAGTAAAAACTAACCAATGTAATTTTAAAAAAAAACAGGATAAAAGACAACAGAAACAGAATCAAAAGAGATTCAGATAATAGTTATCAGACACCATCTAAATTAACTTTGTTTAATATGTTTAAGGAAATAAAACACAAAATAGGAAGTTCATGCATAAAATTGGAAACTCTAAAAAAGAAGCAAGTGGCAATTATAAAACTGAAAAATTGAAAAATTGCAAATATAAAATTAAGGACTTGATGGAAGTTTGTCAGTATGTTAGACACAGCTAAACAAAGAAATTAGAATAACTACGCAAAGAAAACATCATGTATAATTGAGTGTAAGCTCTACTTTTACTAACGCTCCTTTAACTATTTAAGCAATTGTCCAGCAATCGTCCCCACCCTCACCTGAACAATGTTGTTCTCAGTGTTACCCTCAGTGCCTCAGTGCTAATTTTGCATCAGCCTCCATCGGTATTCCGCAGCCATCTCCTCAGCCTTTCCCCTTTCTACAACTATCCCTGGAAGACCATATTCCTTCCTCAGTACCCCTGCTTTAGTCACACAGTTACGAGTTGCTGAGCCATAACTCAAAAAAACAAAAATGGGGGGGGGAGTGTTCTTCTAGGTGACATATAACTTCTCTTTTGGACCCTAACAATCAACAACATCAACACAAACAAATATATATTGAATATCACTATGTTCTAGACACTGTTGTAGGTGCTTGGAGATGGATGCATCAGCGAAAACAAAAAGCAAGCAAACAAAAACCCAAAAGTTAAAAATTTCGGTTCTGTAGTGGAGGGAAATATAAAGTAAACAATAGAGAAAATAAATAAATAACTATATAATATTCTAGAATGTGAAATCCATAGTGGTAAGTACAGAGTGTTGGGTTTTTTCCATTTATACTGTAATTGAGCTGAGATAAAAATAGGTACATATTTTTTTTTTCTTTCGACCTTTAAAATCTGTTCAGACTAACGTTATGACAGAGCATATGGTGAATTTTTAAAATGTCCTTTCTATACCTGGAAAGAATGACTGTTCTACGAGCTATTCTCTACATTTCCATTAGGTGAGTTTTACTAATGGCATGGTTTAAAATTTTTATGTCTTTGCTAATTTTTGGTCTGCTCAATCAATTACTGGTAAAAGTATGTAAATTTGACCCATTATAACTGCACATTTGTCTGTCTTTCTTTTTACTTGTATTAAATTTTGCTTTACATTTAATGAAGCTATGTAAGTTAGGTGCATGAAAAGGTGGAATTATTTATCTTCCTGGTGAATTAAGCCTTATTGTATTATGATAGGCCTCTCTTAATTTATGGTTATATTTTTTGCCTTACAGCCCTTTTTGTTTGATATTTGATGTAGCAACACAAACTTTCTTTGGATGATGTTTGTATTAAATAGGTTCTCTGGAGCATTTCTTAGCTCCATGTCTTTCACAAGGCTGCAGTGTTGGCAGGGGCTACATTCATCACAAGGTTCAAAGGGAGTAAGCTTCCAAGAGCCCTCACGTGGCTTCACAGACTGCTGGCCCTTGACATCAGTTCCTTCCTGTATGGGTTTTTCCATGAGGGCAGCTTGAAATGTGGCATCTGTGGTGGCCTCTCTTGCTCTCTTGCTCGCTTGCTCTGAGTGAAGTCACCTGCCGCGCTGTGAGCTTTCCCGGAGGAGTGAAGCCTTCTAACTGCCACATGAGTGCACTTGGAAATAAGCCTTATGATGACTACCATCCCGGCCAGAAGCTTGATTGCAGCCTTCTGAGAGACCGTGAGCCAGAGGCATCCAGATAAGCCGTGCCAGCTTTCCCAACATAATGATTGTTATCTTAAGTTGCTAAATTCTAGAGGTAATTTGTACTATGCAGAAATGATAACTAATACAACTACCAAATGTCAAGAAGTTATTCCAGTTTGTTGAAACCATGTAGGTTCTTCTCTTATGTGAACAATCTTATGTGAACAATCTGGTTCAAATCAATAACATTTTCTTTCCCCCCCTAATTTTATTGATATATAATTGACATACAACACAGTGTAAGTTTAAGGTGTACAGCATAATTTAACATATATATGTATAGTGAAATGATTACCACAATAAGTTTAGTTAGCATCTATCAACTCATATAGTTACAAAAAAAGTTATGTTTTTTTCTTGTGGTGAGAACTTTTAGGATTTACTGTCTCAGCAACTTGCAAATACACCATAAAGCACTGTTAACTACAGTCATCATGTCGTACATTACATCCCTAGTACTTATTTATCTTATAACTGGAAGTTTGTACCTTTTGACCCCCTTCACCAAATTCCCCCACCCTTGCTTTTTTTTTAACTGATTAAGATCAATACGGAAATTTATTATATGGATACATGGGTATTATACATATCTCAAGGGCTATAACTGGGCCTAATAAGTTTCTGGAGCAAAAACTAGACTCTTATTAATCATAACCATCCCTTCCATTTCTATGCCATAGTTTCTTTGCTTCAGTCTTCAACCTTCTCTCTACACACAGATACATTTCTGTCTCTCTCATTAAGATTTTTCAATTATAGCGAATATTTCCGAATACATTTATGTAATAAAATTTCTGGTATTTTATGTATTTGTAGTTCTATGCTAATCCATTTACTAACTTATGTTTAAAAGCTAATCCATTTCAACTGGGATTGTCCCATTTGGCTTGGCCTAAATTTCAAAGCCATGTACTCCGAGGAGACTAATGAATTAGAGTCCTTCTGTCCCAGTACAAGTTCCTTGCAGATGGCAAGGAACTTCCTGTCTGGCTCAGTGTGATTATCACTCACCCCTTATGTTTGGAGTTCAACTCAACTGAGAAGTAGGGACAAAAGTCAGAGAATGATCAAGATACCCATTTTGTTTCTGGTAAAGCTAAATTGCAAGAGTAAGAACAGCATTTGCTTTTAGACAGCTGATCCCCCAAGCTTTCTAGTGATATCAAAAACTATTAACTGATTCTGATAGCGAATCACGAAAGGAGTTAGAGGTTACTATAGACCTGCCATCTATGTTGACCAGTGGGAAGTATAGTGGAATGGGAATGCCTACCCTAAATGCCTTTGGAAAGCTGAAGAATCATCAGCTGGTCTGACATGGGACTCAATAATCTGCCTTTTTATGAGGACTGGGGGATCTTGAGGACTCAGGATCACATTTTGAGAAACGTTAAAAGAAGTGCAACTAAAGAGAAGAATCAATGAGATTGCACAGAGGAAAAGAAAGGAAAATAAAATACAAAAGTGGGTGACAGAGAAGAACAGGTAAATTTCTGTAGGTTTCAAGAAGTTTGTGTATATTTGATCTCATTTTGAGATAGAGAACTATTACTGTTTTTCAGAAGTTAGTCAAAATATTTCAAAATGCTCTCTTATTAAGTTATACAATATTCTCATGTTCAGCAAACTTTTTCTGTAAAGGGCCAGATAGTAAATATTTTAGACTTTGCAGCCCACACAGTGTTTTTTGCAACCACTCAGTTCTGCCATTGGAAAGCAAAAGTAGATATTGATAATACGTAAATGAATTGAATAGCTATATTCCAATAAAACTTTATTTACAAGAACAGGTAATGGGTCGTAACTGGCCCATGAACTATAGTTTGCCAATTTCTGATATAGTTGGTTATGAAGTATTGTCAGCTATTTGAGGAAGACATGAAAGTTAATTGGATTTCTAAAGATTACATAGAAATTCAACAGGAAAATTAAAATTTTAATAAAATTAAATTGTAATTCAGCTTTTTAAAAATTGTAGAACACAATGGAAATTTACAAATAAAAATTCTGAATCAGAGTCTATTTGGTAAGTTCCAGAGATCTAATGTATAACAAACAGTGTAACT